>NC_081411.1:163014029-163229029 GCF_030272615.1 Cryptomeria japonica | reverse complement strand
ACTTTCCTCTTTGGACCGTCCTTGCAATTGGGAACAAAAAAAATAAATAAGATGACTATTTCAACTGCTACAACTTCTTATGTTCTTATTGTCTCAATTTGCGGACTATGACTGTAATTTGTATTTACTCTACTCCAAAAAGAGATGAAGACTAGTGAAGGTCTAAAGAAGCCTCCAAACAAGAGAATATCCCATAAAACATGAACAAAGAAAGATCATGAAGAATCTGCAAACATTGTTGAAGAGTAACTACTGATCTAAAGAACCTCCACTAAAATAGAACATGACCAAGTAGAGAAGACTATAATCTGCATAAGTGCCCTCAAATGACACTACCCGAATCAGATGGCAAACAAAGGCAAACAACTAAACTCGAAGATACAGATGGCATAAAACACCAAAGCCTAAAAAAATGGCCAATCAAACCAAGGAAATATTAGAACCAATAGGATAAAATCCACCATAATGCAGACAAGGGTGAGGGACAGGTACACTAAAAAGGATGACCAACAAGAACTGCATGACGAAGAACTAGGAACATCGTAGGTGCAGAGAAAGTACATAGTGTCATGGAAGGAACACTCACTTGACACACATCATGAGGCTAATATCGTGGAAGGAGCACATACATGACAAAGGTAGATGGCAAACAAAGGCAAACATCAACCCCCCATGGCACTTTATAATGGAGTGCATGTACACTAAGACACAAGATGTGCAAGATCCCAACTATAATACATAGTGGCACTTTATCTCAGTGCGTTTTCTTAAATAAAATGCTTACAAAAATGTCTACAAAGATCAGAAGAGACATAAAGATGGAAATATAGAAAAAAAAACAACCAAAGATGAGACATCCTACTCAAAGAAAGAGATCCGAGGACCTGAAACATCCAAGATATTCACCAGAGTGCTTAAAAGAAAAAAAATGAATAAAATATACTTGGAGCAGAATCTAGAAATAAAACTCATATGAATGGAAAGTGCACAAAACAAAATTTTCAACGATATAAAGTTTTTGAAAAACGGAGTTCAGATGCTCAAGTTATGTCTCTTAGAGTACAAAAATAAACTTCTGGCTTTGAAAGAAAAAGCCACCATCAAAAAAGAAAAATAAAAAATTTAAACTTCTAGATCTGGATAGAGCTCGGAAAGAGCTTTCTAACGATATAAGGTTTTTCAAAAAATGACTCCATTTGCCCAAGTTATGGCAAAAAAACCAATAGCCTGTCAAAAAACTCTTCAAGTAAAAAAGGCCCCCCTATTGGTGGAAGGGAGGTGGTGTCTGGGTGGTGGTCGGGCAACAGAGCAGCGGCTGGCTGGCCTTGGACGAAAGCCATTTGTGGAAGGCGGCTCACAGGAGTGGCGGTGATTGTGACCGCCACAGTAATCATGAAGTGGGGTTCTAGGTGGTGACTTAGCAGGTGGTGTGTTGACCACTTGTGGTGGGAGTCGACGGTGACCACCTGGGAGACCAGCAATAACAGTCAACGCAGCCGCGACGGTTAACTGACTATCGATAGACCACGTTAACCCCATCGGCCTAGGCAAGCCATTAAACTGCTCAATTTTTTTTTTCAATTTGCGTGCCCCGAGGCCGTATGGCTTGGGGCCTAAATATTTTTAGCCTCTGAAACACCTGACACCAAAATACATTGATTTTTATATCAAAATTGGTGGAATCGGCCTCCTAAATCCAACCGCGAGGTCCTATTGGCACTGAAATATACCAAAAAATCAGCTACCCCCAAAAATGAAAAAAAACAACTGCACAAACCCCCCAAATACACAGATCTGAAGAATAAGGCCCAAAATCTCTCATGAAGAGAACAGGGGCATGCAAATTTGGAGCTCTGATACCATATTGGAGTTGAAAAAAATTCAACTCTACAACTCCCAAGGATCACTTGTATGCAAACCTATCACAGAAGGAGATAAACAAAAAAACTATGGAGGCCAGAATTCAGAGATCCAAAAAAGACGAGTCATATTGATTGTGCAACAAGAATGCAATTCAATAATTACAATTGTTGTAAAATTACAAATAGAGAATCCTTATAAAAGGATAATCGAAACCCTAAAGGTGAAAACCCTAAAGAATTATAAGATTCTTAAGTTTAGCTTAAGCGTAGAGTTTTTCTCTTCAAATAGTCTATTGACTATATTATTTTTTAATCTTTTTGCATTTTATTCCAATAAAAAAAGACATATAAAAGATTGTTGGATGGTCATAGGTGTAACCTTTTAGATGACTAGCAAAACTTTTGTGGCTCCTGCTTCGATTCTTGAGAGATCTATTGAATGCATAAATTTATATTTAGTTACAAATATATATTATAAATAAATATAATTTAAAAATTAAATTTTAATTATTATATAAAAATAAAATATAATGCACGTAAACTTAGAGTAATAATTCTCGTGTTAATAAAAATGAAAAATAAATTATAAGTACATAAAAAATTATAAAATAATTCATGTCAATAAAAAAATATTTATTATATTTTTTTTAAGTAAATAATATAAAATAAATAAAGTACTTTTAAATCTATAAAAATAATTTAAATAAATAAAATAATTTAAGATTGATGTTTTAAGATTTTTTATAGTCGTATTTAAAATATTCAAATATTGTTTTATATTATAAGTTTTAAGTCATATTTATGTTTATGATAAACTAATCTATGTGATATTGTTTAACTTACTTTTAATCTAATTTTATGAAATCATATTACTTGTAACTTAATATTAGAATTATTTTAGTTGTAAAATATTTAATTTGGCTTCGGGCGGGAGCGCTGCTAGGGTTTCAGTAGATGGAGATGGAGGGAATGTTCAAGAGGAGGCAGATGAGCAGGACGACAATGGGGATGTAGGGAGAAAAGATGCCTGCCGTAAGCTGCTCGTTCCAGTGCTTTCTATTTGGGGGGTTTGGTTGGAGGGTTTCGTGCTTAGTGGAGCCTGTGAGGCGTCCCGTGGGGGTCTTACTCTACTCTGCGCCTTCTCTTTTAGTCTAGGGCTATTCGATCCCTTCTGGGTCATGATAATCTGGTGGGTTGCTCTCCTTTTCTGATGTCTTCCTCTTGCCTTTGATCCTTGCGTGGCTTGCAGTGGAGATCTCCTTCCTAAATTTTTTGCCCTCTTCTTGGTTGCGTCTGCGGGGCCTCTAGTGCTCCTTGGTTGAGTTCTTAGCACTTCGATGTTTTTAGTGTGTGCCTCTTTGGCGCTTGTCTTCTGGGCGGGCAGGTGGATGTGGTGTGTTTGCTGAGTGGACTGGGCAAGCTCTTCTTACGACGGGGGATGCTGATTTTGCCCCTGTTTATAACTCCAATGGGTGGTTGTGTTTTGGGTGGCCCTTTGGCATCAACTACTGGTTTTGATGGCCGCTGCTGGGGTTTGCATTTGGGTATTGTTCCCTTGTGCTCATGTTTTGCTTGTTGCTATTCGGTGGTCATGCTGCAATTTTCCATTGCTTTGGGTTCTGTTCGAGCCTAGATCATTTAGGTGTGGTTGCCTACTAACTGTTGGGCCTCTACCACTAGTGTGGTGCTGTGTAGGTGTTGGGTTCAGTTTATCTATTGTTTATTGTTTGGAGTCTTTTCCCTTGTGTTTTCTAGGATTCTGTCGCCAATGTTTATGTTAACAGTTGGTCTATTGAGGTGGCCCTTGCTGGTTTATTTGATTGTGTTATAGGCAAAAGGTTGCAGGAGTCGTTGTTTGTCTCCTTGATTTGTTCCTAGTCTAAGGGAGGTTGTTAATATGATGGGGCGGTGTGCACTCCTAAACCCTTCTGTTTTGATTAGGTAGCTCTTCTATTTTGATTAGGTAGGTTTGTGTGTTGGGTTTTGGTTCCCCTCTTTTCAACAAAAGGTTTCCCTTTTTTTTTGGTGTTGTTTGGGTAGTCTCAACTTCTCCATTTCTTTTTTGTTATGGTATGGATTTATCCTGTTTTTATTTTTGAGAACATTTAAAATATTAAAATTATTATTTCTGATAATTTATTTATTTATATAAAACAACTTATAATTTTGTGTCATTGCAGATTAAATCTTAAACCATAATATTAGATTTTATTTTATTCCGTTACATTTTAATTATAGAAAGGATCTGTGTTTAATATTGTTTTCAAAATAACACTTTCAAATATTTAATCGTTCGTTATGGCTATTGTATTCTTGTTGTACCAGTATACAAATGATTTCAAAATTGAAAGCCTAAGACTTTTATTTCTTTCTCTAACATATGCATATTATGTTCGATGTACAGAGGAGATGGCTCAACAAGACAATCCTACTTGTGGCAGCCACGAAGACAAAGGAGTTCTTATTGGTCAAGCAAATGGTGGAGACCGAACACAATACAATGAAGCATGGCTTATAAAAGTAGATAGTACGCTCAAGGTTCCAGAAAAAATGTGGAGGGTGTCAAAAAACGTGTGCATTTATAGGGTGCCTCAAGCTATAATATTTTCTAAACCAGAAGATTATAAGCCTTCTGTCGTATCTCTGGGGCCTTATCATCACAATATTAATCCTCAGTTCTCTAAGATGGACCAACATAAATTACAAGCGGTCCATAGAGTGTCAACTAGGCTTAAAATAGATGTGCCCACATTGATTGCAGAGTTTGAGAAGTTAGAATTGGAAATCAGAGAATGCTATGAAGAGCCAATAGAATTGAATGGAAAATCATTATCACGGATGTTAGCAATGGATGCTTGTTTTATACTTGAATTCTGTAGAAATTCTGCAGTATCAAGATCAGAGAGTAATTCAGATTTCTTTAGCCTTATCTTTCAAAGAGATGATTTAAAGAACTCCATGTTTTATGCTATACTAGATGACCTTATAAAGCTGGAAAATCAAATTCCTCTATTTGTTATCTTAAAATTATTGGAGTTAGAAGAAGGTGGAACGCGCGAATATGCAGCAACAGAATTAGCTACAATGCTGAGTAAACGTAGCTTGTTTCGCGGAAACCCCTTTTTCAAATTTTCACACCAGCATGCTTTACCAAAACTGAAGGAGCATATGATGGGTGAACGGCCTGCATACCATTTGTTGGATTTGTGCAGAAAGATGGTCAAAGATACATTAACGAATTCTACTGGGAAACCGGCTACTTGCGTGGAAAATGATGGCTATCGTGGCGCTAATAATATCAGCAATGATAATGGGTGGTCAATGAATGCGGTACTACCTGGTTGGGTGCAACGAGTCAGTTGCATCGATATACTTCCTCGAGTTTCCCCACTACTTTCTCCTGATGATAGGCGGGCAACCCCTAGTGCCGAATTGTTATACGGCGCTGGTATTAGATTTCAACCAGGCAAAATTAAATTTGAAAAAAGAAGGTTCGGAAGCAGAACGCTTGATCTCCCTTCAGTCACAATCACGGACAACACAGAATCAAGGTTGCGAAACTTGATGGCTTATGAAGAGTGTCAAAGATGCTCCTGGTATCCAGAGCCCACCGTAGTTTCACATTTTGTAATATTGTTTGATTATTTAGTCGATTCGGAGAAAGATGTTGCTTTACTTCGAAAATCTCGGGTCATTCGGAGGATGGTTGGCTGTGATGAAAACATAGCTCGCATGTTCAACCGAATTAGGGTTGGAATCACATTCAGTGGAATTGGTCAAATTGAAGAGGTGATGGTAAAGGCGAGAAATCATTATAAGAGCCAATGGAAAGTGTGGATGAGCCAGTTTAAGGAAGAACATTTTTCAAAGCCGTGGTATATCCTCTCGCTTGTGGCGGCGATACTTATTCTGGGTATGACGGCTATACAAACTGTCTATTCAGTAGACTAGAATATTTTAATCCCTCTATCTTGTTTGTTATTAGCGTGTCCAATAACTGCAATCATTACTTAATAGTTAGTTAGCTCTTCTACCATGAGTACTAAAATGACAGTTTCGTTCCAGTTCTCATTAATCTCTACTTTTTAATTATTTGGATAATGTTTTTATATTAGCTTTCTTATGAAGCTACTTTTTCAAGTTTGAATTTATATTATTTGTAATTTTTAATATTAAAACTTTGAATTTATATTATTTGTAATTTTAAATATTTTTTATATGATAAGTTATAATAACTTCATAAAATTTGAATTTGTGTTATTTGTAAATTTTAATATATCTTTTAATACTGGTTTAAAGAGCGCACACTAAACTATGACTATGTGTGTTGTTCAACTCAACCCCACTTTGAAATTGTCTTGTCTTGATAGCAATGAAGCCCCTAGAGATGAAATAATAAAAAAATATATGTAAGACATGTAATTTTAAATTTAACACTGATGGTTTTGATGAATTAATGGGCCAAAGTATTACAACAATAATATATGTGAATGAAATTTATCATTCGTGCTACCCTATTATTGATATTTGATTAAGTTTGATAGACTATAGTGACATCCAAATTAATTAAGTACATGTTCGTAGCCACATAATTTGGTGTAAGCTATAATAAGATAACAATTAGGTTTTAAAATATTAGGTTTTTATGTAATTTTAAAATTTGAATGCAATAGACAAAGCCATACCATGGAACCTGGTCTAATTTTTAAAAGGACTATGAATGTAGGCTAGTTAGGGCTATAGTTTTTTATAATATCAATTGATTATCATTTACTAATATATATTTTTTCTAATTAATAGCGGGAGAGGGCCCATACCCTTAATATAACTAGGGGAAATCACAAACAGTAAGACACCACCCTTTTGAAAATATGGCTTTTGATCAGAGCACCCAACTAGTGTGAACAAAGGTCCTGAACTCTCAATAGTCTCATTCTCAGGACAAAGGGGCTTAGGACAATACCCCTAACCATAGACTAGATAGAAAACCCTTGCACTGATAGAATAGTCAAACCTTTTCCTTAAAGGACCACCATGACCCAAGAATTTCATAGTCATGGAGAGAGAGAAAGAACGAACCAATTTAGCACACATAAAGAGAGAAGAGAGGGTTGTGGATAGGAGTTTCCCTTAGATCAAACCCCGATTTAGGAATTAACATTGTATTCAAATGGTAATTGAAACATGAAACACTAAAGTAAATGATAAAGAATATGCCTCATATCTACGAAGCTTGACTGAAGGTTGATGATACAATGCCCTTTAAATGTAATTACTAATGTTGAGCATGTAGTAACATGACCAACACATAAACACGTGTGGCCTAATCAAACACACATGCTTGCATAAATATTTATGTGACTTTGCTTCATAATGCTTAAAGAATATGGTGGGATGAAATGCTACGTTGAATGCTTGATGATGGATGCTTGATATGGATGCATGAATTCTATGGAATGCAATTAATCTCAAAATGAATTGATAGGATGCCTTTCTATAGGGTTCCCTAGGTAAATTATTGATTGGGTCAACATACAATGGACAAGTTGAGCCACAAGGACCAAAATTCATTAGGGAGGGAAAGTGCCCACTCTTATTTGATATAGGTCCTATTTTAGGAGGACCAGGGTGCTAGGGGTGCCATGGTCTAAATAGGGGTACCTCAATGCATTTGTCCTCCCAGAATAGGATCAAAAAAACACAAAAAAAAGATTGCATATTGAGATGGGGTCAAATCATCTATGCAGTTAGGTGGTATTAGATTTGGAGTACAAGGGGCTAAAACAAGCCTAGGGGAGAATGAAGATAGGAAACTCTAAAGTAGGAGCACAAATATGAGGTGTGGATTGTATAAGGTTACAATTTATGATGCTACACATACATACATATAAGAACTAATAACATACACAATACTAAAATAGATAGAAATCACACTTTATTGTGCAATGTGTATGCTGAAAAGGCATGGAAGGTGAATTATGAAAAAAATGGTCTATTTCTTCCATGCTTTTATATAGTGCATGAGGTCAATTGGTAGACCATTTAGCAAACAATGTGCAAAAAAGGTCTTAATGGAGAAGTGAAAGCTTGAAATAAGCTATGCATTCAGTTATAAGGATCCGCATATAATTAAAATGAAACTTTTGAATGAATAAGATAATCATGCTTGGTTACCAATAGGTTCATATTATGTTTCTAATAGTAGGAGAGGGATAGAGAGGGAGATGTATAAAAGAGGTAGAGTGAGACACAAGGATAGGAATATAGAGATAAGGGATGGAGGTAGAGAAGAAGATAGAGATAGAGATGAAGACGGAGATAGAGATGCAAAAGGAGAGGCATACGAGGGGAGAGAGAAGGGAGGGGAGGGGGGGACACATAGATAAGGGGGAGAGATTGAAAAGAAGATGGAGATATAAATAGAATTTGTCTTGGTTTGATTAATTAATTAAAGTCTAAGGTATCACAAATAAATTATAAAATAATTTTAAGCTCTACAATATCGATCTTGCTACTTTGTTACTGGTTCCTTCTTTCAATTTCTATAACATTGAAACTATTAATTTACCTTTCTCATCTTTGATTATATGAGATGATCTTATTGAATCACCTTTTGAATCTCCATCAAATTTACTTGAACCATCTATGTTTTGAAATGTTCATTTTGGCTCCTTTCATTAATATAACATAATTAACTCTATCGGTCCCATTAATAGGGGCAAGGGGGTGAAATGCCATTATATGTTATTTTTTCTTCTCATTTCTCTAATAAAATTAGGTTATTAATGAAAATAATCACATATATTTTATATTTACATCTTTATTTAATAATATAATAAACTAATTATATTCATTAGCAATCTACAATAATATAATAGAGTCTCGTATGGTATGATAATGATATAAATATAAATAAACACTAAAACATAGCCAACATTTATGTTTTTAAATAAATAAATAATTATTACATATATAAAACAACTCTTCAGATTAAAAAAAAATAAAGAAAAAATAAAAAATAAAACAATAATTCTTAAGTTAATAATTTTATTTTATTTCAAACCTTCTCCTTCAAAAAATATATTTAAACATAAATAAGAAACCTTGTCACTAGCTAATGATAAGGTATTTTTAGATTAAATGTCTTAAATTTTTAACACATATATATTTTATTTAGCTATAGATAGATTTAGATGATATATGATATATACTGCAAATATAAAAATAATATATAATGAATATATAAGGTTTTTCGATATATATTATTTAAATTAATTTATTAATAAAAAGAGAAAAAAATTAAAGAAAAAAGAATAAATCAATTTGGAGGAACAATGTTTATGAATTAAAAGAAGTTTTAAAAAAACTAAAAATTTCATGTGAATTGAAAAGAAATTAAAAATAATAATTAATTTAAAAATAAAAATAAAAAAAGTTCACGGTGTGAATATATGAAAATAAAAAAGTATCCGTTCAGCTCGTATAGACTGTAGATCTGAGTGTCTATTCCAGACTTTTCAAAAGCAAGTGGGCCTACCTCACCAATTTCTAGCACGAGGTCTCCCTAACTACAGGCTGGCGGCGGTATTGACTTATTGACTTTTCTTCAGCGAAGTCGTATTCTAAATAAATCTCAAAATCTGTGAGCGCAAAGACTGACAAACTTCCTTCAATATTGGAAAAACTTTACTAATAATTTAATTGTGTATCAAAAATAATAATCATAAACCTCCTTAACATATTTTCGATATTTATTTAAAACATTTTAATGTAAGCATAACTGAATATTTAAATAAGTCTTTTAAAACATTAAAATCTTAACATAGTATAATATTAAAGTCTTCAAATATTTCATAGAGATATTGTTGAGGTGCCACATTCTATGGATCTACATAATCACTTTCTCCCTACACTGATTAAGATGCACAACTCATTCTATAATCTTTAAGCCCTTGATTCACTATTGGTATTTTAGCCACATTCTCCCTACACTGACTAAGATGCACAACTCACTCTATAATCTTTAAGCGCTTGATTCACCATTGGTATTTTAGCATGTTGGGGAACAATGACATTTTTTGGCATTGTCCAACATAGTCATAAGGTTTCTAAATGATCTTTAAATTATATTAGAGTAAAATCCATCATTTCTATCTTTCTTATTATTTTTATGCAACAATATTTTTCATTGAATAGCTCGTCAATATTTATTTTTTAATTCACTCTTTAGCACCTCTATTGCTTCATCTTCTATGTGGAACCCACACTTCATAGATCCTCCTAAATATCTATTTTCACTTGATTATATTCATTTAGTAAGTTACTTAGTTCTATGATATCCTTCTTTAGGAATGTGGATCTCCATTGTATGCTCTTCCTCCACATAATACATCTAGTGTCACTAGTAATTGGAAGAATTTATTTTCCCACGACTTTATCCATTCCTTGGTTAATTATTTCTCTCACCACATTATCTACCTACTACCATATAGATTTTTCATGTTTGGTGTTTAAAATATCTATATTAATTAAGTTTTTTATGGCTTAATATACTCATAAACCTTCTTTAATTCTAGTTGTAGGTTCTAATGCATGGTATATACATTTCAAATTTCAAGTTTTGATACAATTTGAAACAACGGGAATTTTCTAAACTAAGTCTAAGTTCATCATGAGCTCACCTCAAATTTCAAAGACAAAAAATTAACATGTATAGATCAAATTTAGAGTGTAAGAAACATTTAACACCACATAAAACATCACTCAAAAGCTAAGTTATGGTCATAACTAAACTTATACTTAAGAATTTAAATTATTTTTTATAATGTATGAAATACTATTGAAACCCTAGACTATGAGTTTTTGAAAGTCTACGAAGTCCAATTTTTAACTATTATCCTACATAAATTTATAAATCTAAAAACCAATTCTTTTCCAATAATAAGTCATGAATTTCTCAATTTTCATGCTAAGTAAAAATGACACAATCCAAAAATTCAAGAACCCATGGTTTCCATATTAGCCTAATAAGAACCTCCAAGTGGAAGATGATCCCCAACAAACAAGATAAATATGAACTCAACTTTCTAATATATAATACAAAAAAAATGGTATTTATTCAAGTAAGGAATATAAAATAAATAAATATAACATGTCAAGATGAGCATAATCATGTGATTCCATTTTCACATTTATTTTATAGATATATCATAAAATGATAAACTAAAATAATATAAATAATATTTTTATTCAAAGGAGATGATTTTCTCTATATTAGAAGCTCAATAAAGGATCTTAAACACACTAATCCAATGGGTCACAAACATCCTTATTTCAAATTTATTCAACAAATGGTACAAAAAGATGTACCATACCTACAACGAAAAATGAACTTGACATGCTCTCATTGGACATCTATAAATATAGGTATCCCTAAAGGAGAAATAATTCCACCCAAACAATTGGAACCCTCAGACCTATCTCTCTAAACTAAGAGATTTTTAGTCAATAAATTAGACACACACATCATACAATATGAGGTACGATATGATTATAGCATGACATGTCAAGTATACACACATTACAAATCAAGTACACAAAGTTGGAAAAGGATTATAGACTCCAACCAATAATATATAAGGATACATGGAAACATCTACTACAATGAAATAATGAGCTCACATAGCATCATGTTTGACCAAGAAATTTCAAGAACATAATAGGAACTAATGGCAACATAAAAAAGGAAAGGAACTACAAAGAATGAAATATAGAGTGTCCCTTAAGGTTTTGGTGCAATTCATATGATATTACTCGTCTCATATGATTTCCTCAAGGCCTACAAATAATATAGATAAAAGAAATAACATTATGTAAAAGATTATCTTAAAATTGCATGAACAAAAAAAAAATGCAAAAAATGATAACCACTGTAAACATAATATTGCACTAGATAATCATGTAACCATTGTTGTATGTATGTATGTATGTATGTATGTATGTATGTATGTATGTACATGTGTGTGTATGTATGTTTGCATGTATGTATATATTTGTGTTGTGTATGTATGTATATGTGTATATGTATATGTATATGTATATGTATATGTATATGTATGTATGTATGTATGTATATTTATATATATGTGTGTGTGTGTGTCTATCTATCTATCTATCTATACTTATACATATACATATACACATATATACATCTACATATACATATACATATACATATACATATACATATACATATACATATACATATACACATATATACATATACATATACATACACACACACACGCGCGCGCACATACACACACACACACATATACATATACAAAATAGATACATATACATATACAAACATATACATATACATATGCATATACATACATATACATATATATACATAGTGTGTGTGTGTGTATACACATACACATACACATACATATAGATATAGATACATACAAACCTATGCAAGCATATAAACATAATGTGTGGTGTTGGAAATTAGGGCTATGCCACATAAATTATTGAGAAGGCCACTAAGATCCAACCCTCAGGGGATTGAATGTAGTTCAAACTTGTGCTCCTCATTTTTTGAGCCACATAAAATATTGAGAAGGCCACTAAGATCCAACCCTCGGGGGATTGAAGGTAGTTCAAACTAGTGTTCCTCATTGTTTGAGTTGAATCTAAAACTAAGATTGTGTAATTTCTAGGAAAAACAATGAGAAATTGGACCAGAACAACAATGACAGAATATTTCATATTTCATACAAAGCTTTAGATATAGATCTAAAAAGGAAAAATAGGGTAGAACCTTTAGCTGAAAAATCTAGGTCTAATTGTCAAGACTAGGAGAGTAATAAATTGACTTGGTCCTACAAATTCTGGGGTAGATAAGATGAATGTTTTCTAGATTAGGAGAACACACAAAATCCATTGCCAGAAGATTGGACTAAATTTATGGGAACATGATGGTAGGAACTACCTAGTTCCCTTCTTTTCATGGTTATAAAAGTTGAACCTATTTGTCATTATCTACTATATTGGAATTTTCAATTGTAGCAACTAAATCAATTTTTAGCACACATAAAGAGAGAAGAGAGGGTTGTGGATAGGATTTTCCCTTAGATCAAACCCCTATTTAGGAATTACCCTTGAATTGAAATGGTAATTGAAACATGAAATACTAAAGTAAATGCTAAAGGATATGCCTCACATCTACGAAGCTTGATTGAAGGTTGATGGTACAATTCCCTTTAGATGTGATTACTAATGTTGAGCATGCAGTAACATGACCAACACATGAAAATGAGTGACCTAATCAAACACACATGCTTGCATAAATATTGTTGTGACTTTTCTTCATAATGCTTAAAGAATATGGTGGGATGAAATTCTACCTTGAATCTTGATGATGGATGCTTGATATAGATGTGTGAATGCTATGGAATGCAATTAATATCAAAATGAATTGATAGGATGCCTTTCTATAGGGTTCCCTAGGTAAATTATTCATTAGGTCAACCTCCAATGGTCAAGTTGAGCCACAAGGACCAAAAATCATCAGGGAGGGAAAGTGCCCACTCTTATTTGATATAGGTCCATCTTAGGGGGACTAGGGTGTTGGGGGTGCCATGGTCTAAATAGGGGCACCTCAATGCCCTTGTCCTCCCAGAATATGACAAAAAAAACACAAAAACAAGATGGCATAGTCCCAAGATGGGGTCAAGTAATCTATACAGTTAGGTGATATTAGATTTGGAGTAAAAGGAGCCAAAATAGGCCTAAGGGAGAATGAAGTTAGGACACTCTAAAGTATGAGCACAAATATGAGGTGTGAATTGTATAAGGTTATGATTTATGACACTACACATACATAAATATAAGTACTAATAACATACACAATACTAAAATAACTAGCCATCACACTTTGTTATGCAATGTGTATGCTAAAAAGGTGTGGAAGGTGAATTACGAAAAAATGGTCTATTTCTTCTGTGTTTTTATATAGTGCATGAGGTCAATTGGTAGACCATTTAGCAAACAATGTGCAAAAAAGGTCTTAATGGAGAAGTGATAGCTTTAAATAAACTATACATTCAGTTACAAGGATCCACATATAATTAAAATGAAACTTTGAATCAATAAGAGAATCATGCTTAGTTACCAATAGGTTCATATTATGTTTCTAATAGTAGGAGAGGGATAGAGAGGGAGATGTATAAAAGAGGTAGAGTGAGACACAGGGATAGAAATATGGAGATAAGGGATGGAGGTAGAGAAGAAGATAGAAATGAAGATGAAGATGGAGATGAAGATGCAAAAAGAGAGGCATACGAGGAGAGAGAGAGAGAGAGAGAGAGAGAGAGAGAGAGAGAGAGAGAGAGAGAGGTGGGGGGGGTGGGACATATAGATAAGGGGGAGAGATTGAAAGGAAGATAGAAATATAAATAAAATATGTCTTGGTTTGATTAATTACTTAAAGTCTAATGTATCACAAATAAATTGTAAAATAATTTTAAGCTCTACAATATAGATCTTGCTACTTTGTTACTAATTCCTTCTTTCAATTTCTATAGCATTGAAACTATTAATTTACCTTTCTCATCTTTGATTATATGAGATGATCTTATTGAATCACCTTTTGAATCTCCATCAAATTTACTTGAACCATCTATGTTTTGAAATGTTCGTTTTGGCTTCTTTCATTAATATAACATAATTAACTCTATTAGTCCCATTAATAGGGGCAAGGGAGTGAAATGTTATTATATGCTATTTTTTCTTCTCATTTCTCTAATAAAATTAGTTTATTAATGAAAATAATCACAAATATTTTATATTGACATCTTTATTTAATAATAAAATAATAAACTAATTATATTCATTTGCAATCTATAATAATATAATAGAGTATCGTATGATAATGATATAAATATAAATAAAAACTAAAACATAGCCAACATTTATTTTTTTAAATAACTAGATAACTATTACATAAAAAAAATAACTCTTCAGATAAAAGAAAAAAAAGAAAAAAGAGAAAATAAAATAATAGTTCTTAAGTTAATAATTTTATTTTATTTCAAACCTTCTCCTTGAAAGAATATTCTTAAACACAAATAACAAACCTTGTCACTATATAATGGTAAGTCATCCCTACACGTGTCAATCCCTATTGATAACCATTGACTCACAAGAGGCATTGAAAGTAATAAAATCACAAGAAAGTGTAGAGAATTATGGGCTTCCTTTTGAGAGTGAAGGGGATGTTGCACAAAAACATCCATAAAACAAAATCAATGACATTATTATAATTTGAATGATAAGAAAAATAAACTTGTACTAAAATTTAAATCATATATGTATATATTTAAGTGTAATATTATATAGAGATTATATATTTATTATAAATATGTTTTAAAAATATTTCTTACATTTAAAAAGTGTATTTTTATATTAAATGTCTTAAATTTTTAATACATATATATTTTATTTAGCTATAGATAGATTTACATTATATATGATATATACTGCAAATATAAAAATAATATATAATGAATATATAAGGTTTTTTGATATAATATTATTGAAATTAATTTATTAATAAAAAGAGAACAAAATTAAAGAAAGAGGAATAAATCAATTTGGAGGAACAATGTTTATGAATTAGGGGAAGAGCACCAGTAGCCGTCATAGCTAACTTCGCGCACCCATAGATCCTAAACGGTACATCAGATTTTGATTTTTTTTTTAGTTGTCTTCGTATGCGACTTAACTGCTTATAGCTATTGATTTGGATTCTAGGTAGTAATGATGCACATTGTGGAATCAGTTATGCGCACAAAGGTCAAAAAGTACACATTTCAAAGTGTTGCCTAATACCTAACTAAAGATGTTCCAGTAACCGTCAACTCAAAATCACTAGTACTTGTTAACAAATGTCCCAATAGTGGTGCACAAATGTTCCATTAGTGGTACATAAATGGGACAAATGTTCCAATAGTTTTGCACAAATGGGTCAATTAATTACAAAAAATGATCAGCTATTGGTACAAAACAAATTTATTAATGGTGTTTTCACTTTAACCGCTATTGGGGGGTCAACATGACAAATAAGGTGACAATTATTGGAACTATGTTATCTATTGGTGTTCTTCTGCTAAAAGAAATTTTAATGTGAATTGAAAAGAAATTAAAAATAATAATTAGTTTAAAAATAAAAATAAAAAAAGTTCACGGTGTGAATATATGAAAATAAAAAAGTATCCGTTCAGCTCTTATAGACTGTAGAATGAGTTGGGGAAGAAGCGGGTCAAAGGCAAAGTCTACGGGTGAGTGGGTATGAGAAATTTATTAAAAACTATTCGTATTTGTTGGAATGCATAGTAATTTAAATTGAAGGAGACTTGTATGTTTATGTACCCCACAACTATAATAAGAATCTACGTCTCTTAAAAAATTGAAGGACGCTGGTCAAGCGGTCAAGTGTATACTTTTCAAATAAAGATCCGAGTGTCTATTCCAGAGTTTTCAAAAGAAAGTGGGCCCACCTCACCAATTTCTAGCACGAGGTCTCCGTAACTACAGACTGGCGGCGGTATTGACTTATTGACTTTTCTTCAGCGAAGTCGTCTTCTCTATGTAGTAAAGCGTTAAGATCTAAGCTGAGTTTAAGCATTCAAGTAGATGGAAATATTGTCTCACGGAATTTGGGCGAGCAGGAGTTGAGTGTGATCTAATAGCTGTCATAGTATTTGTTGATTTAGAACCCACAATTGTTGATTTAATGCTCAATATTTTTTACAACATTGCACCCATAGTTGTGACTTTAAAGTTGATATTGTGATGCTGACTACCCATAATTGAATGAAATACATCCCTAAGCACTAAAAAGCAATGAATCATGTTATCTCACTTTTCTTGGCGGGCTGTTTTGGACATCTTGGCAAACAGCATGTTGATGTGGCATCATATTTCACATTGTTATCCTGAAATCTTAGTTATAAGTAGGGAACTCATCAAGTAAGTTTTTGTAAGAAATTGAGAGTGATTTAAAATTTATACGTAGAATTTTGAGAAGCACAAAATTAAAGTGCTCAATTACTGGATCCTCTCTCCTAGATATAACATACCTAAATTTGATAAAACCTATTTTTTTTTTTTGACCATTTTTCAGAACCATAGAAAGTTTTGAGGTCTCCATATCTATACAAATCTATACACCTATATCATACTCAAGATTGTAAGTGATGTTGGTACAACCAATGTGCAGACCAATGTGCAGACTTAGGACCATAAGTTTGTAGCACAATACTCGCCAATGAGACATGCCACCTAAGCAAAGAAATTGGAGTGCCATTGTTGTGGGTGAATAACCAATCAAGCACCCATATACTATGAAAGATTTACTAGTGTGGAAGCACAAAGTCACCATTCAATATTTGAGTTACCATAAAGGAGCAGATTTTTTCTTGGAGGCATAAGTCTCACGTTAGGAATTAGATTTTTAACTACTTATGGTTGATGGAAAGCTATTTTCAAGAATTATATTATGGCATTAGTGTTTTTTAAATTAAAAAAGCTAGATGGAAGACAAGTTTCCTTCTCATGCTTGTAGATTTCATATATAGTGCATATAGTTCTTGATTTTGGATTTCTTATAGTTTATAAAAAGCTAATAAATTTGGAGATATTTTTATATGATTTTTTATTTAAATTTTTATATTTAATATAATGATGTATTATTTAAATTTTTTTTTTTTGATCGATAAGAGGTCAAAGTCAAGAATTTTATTAATCATTTTTGAAATTTTACATTACTCCACTCGTGTGAGCACCGGTAGGAAAGAGTGGAGGCGAGAAAACCTCTGGCCTTGCTCGGGACCGTAGTCCAGATAATCTTTACATCAATATACAATAGTTTCAGATCTAAATAACACATCAACACCCCAGGCTAGGGTGAGCAGGTGGGAGGGTTGTTGTTTTTTCTTGTTTTTTGTTTTCCTCTCCCTTACAAGCCCTTGTTTACAAATTTCAGTTTATTATTTTAATATTTTAATATATTGTTTTAGGATTATTTTTTTGGTGTTGTGAACAAATGAGTTGTTTTGATCTTTCTTTCGTTTAAGAGTCTTACATATTAGTTATGGCCAGATTTGGATAATTCTTTTGTCTTTAGGGTTTTATGAATATGATCATACAATTTTCATATGTTTAACACTTAAGAGGTGTTTATTGAAGGACATGTTACATGTTTTGATTTACAAGAGGTGTTACATGTTACTATCTTTGGAGCCATGATGATCACTATGTTCATGGTCATGTGTTATTATATTTCATTTTAAGTGACAATAGGGGGGCTCCTTGATCTCTTTCTTTTTTTGAGGAGAACTTGAGATTTTTGAAGACTAGTGTTTATATTTGTATTGTACAAAACTTGTTTGTAGGTGTCGAATATATTTATGAGTATTCCTTGGTATGACATGATATTGGTACACATATTCTATGTGATTCTCTTGTGTATCTTTAGATCTATTGCTCATTTTTTAAATTTTAAATTACTCATGTAGTAGGAGTTCCATGATAGTGGAGTTGTGATTATAAATTATATTGGATATGTTTTTATTAAACATAAAATAAATTTTGAAAGGACCCTAAAACCCTTTACAATAAAATGCTCCCTAAAAGAAATGAATATCCAACCAACATCTAACCATTAAAAATAAAATAAAAAATGCAATAGACAAGACTACTTAAATCATTAAGGATATTAGTTACTTTAATATCTGTCTTCATCGGGTGATCATGCAAGTTGACCACCTCCTAAATCACTAGTTTTTGACCTCCCACGAGCTTCCTGGAATGGCTATGAGAACAAACACTCAACCCCTGCTTCTCACAAGAAACCTTTTTATCTTTAATCACACCCTTGCCAACATCAACAACACCTTTTAACATCCCTTTAAGTTCCTTGGTATTCATAATTTTGACCTTATCTATAAGAACATGGAGCCCTTCAATACTATTTTTAATTATTTTCTGGATAACCTTCATAATTGTTTCCAACTTCTGATGCGCCTTTTGAATTGTGTCCTCTAGCATCTTAATTCAACCCTCAAAGTTATTTTTCATAAGGCCAACATATTTAGAAACTTGCTCCAAACTAGCAAGAATCTGTGTATTCTCATCTGTGTTTCTCAAATGATCCTCACTACCTTTAACATTATCCATCCTATTTTAAATTGCCCACAACTTCATGTTAATATGGTTGATTTTAAAACCATTTTGAGAGTTTAAATTGATTCATCACACCCTCCTTAGTGAGATTGGGAAAATCATAGTCTATATCCCTATTAGTATTGAAATAGGTGAAATGCTCCAAAGGTTCATGTTGATCATTATCAAAATCCTCCAATTTCTCTTTACTTTTGGACTTTCCATGCTCCTTCCCCTAAGTAGTAGAGAAAATATTCTGACTATTCTCCATATGCATCTTCCCCATCATGTTATATTTTCTTTTCTCCAAAACATGCTTCGTCACCATAGTACTATCCTTACCCTTCCCCTTATTTGTTTCAAAATTCCTCCTTTTCTGAACAAATGAATATATCTTAGTCTCATGATCATATTCTCTAGTATTAGAACTGCTCCACCAAAAAATTTGGACCTTAGCATGTTTTTTAGAGATTTTATTTAAACTAGGATTATCCTTAGAGGGAGGGTTTGAATAATTTTTCACAGAGTATAACCTTCCTTAAAAACCAACTCTTCCTCCTTAGTTGATTTATCCTCTATGTTAGTACTCATATCCAAATAATGAACATAGTAAGGCCTATAGATCTTTCAAGTTTTCATCCTTTTTAAGGGTTATTCCAAAAAGAAAGAGATTTCCATATTCCATTCTTAACTGAATCAAACCATCATATAGAACAAGAATGCTAGAGTTATTATTATCTAATCCTAAACTCTAGAAAAGACAACAAATAAAAATGAAAGGACACACCTTTTTTTTATAAAAATGAATAAGTAAAATGAAATAGTACCCACATAAATTTATAAACCTGCCATTAATTGTGAAATACCTCATTATGACTTTAGCAACTTTGGCCCATATAGGTTTAATGGAGCTCCCGTCATAGTTGTTAAAGAGAGCCTCAGTAGTTTTTCTTTTTCCTTAAAAAAATTATTCATGGTAGCTTATGATGTCTTTCCATTTCTAAATGTCTATTTTACTTAAGTTGATAAACCCATAATTTGACCAATGAATTCCTCAAAAATCTCCAATTCCAAGACATGAATAGACATAATGTGACTCTTCTAAACCTTAGCAAAAGCCCTAGTGGTCTGTAACTCTAAAACATGGAGCTTCTCCAAGTACACAGTAACCCAACCAACAACTAAAATCTCCTAAATGTGAGTGTGAATATTCATTCCATCGCATGAAATAGGCTCAACTTATCTCCTATTGCCAACCATAATGGAAGGACCAATAGAATAGAGCATAATCAAAATAAAATAGAGAATACCCCACCGCATAAGAAAAGGGCCCAGGATAATATCCAAAATCCGTCTGAGGCTTAACTTGATATGGCAGGAAATTATCATAGAATTTAATGGGATCATCATATTAACATTTATGACTTTCATGGTTAATCATGGCCTTGATCTTGAAGGGTAGGGAATCACTAAAGCACGACCTTTGCATTGAGGAATTAGCAACTGAACTTTACCTATTATTATGTGTATAAATTTGTTTTGAGGTATGATTAATTGATTGTGTTAGAAACTAATTAAGGTTTTTTATTTTATTTGTTGGTGTTGCCAATAAATAATGGTTCCTGTTGTTTCCAATGAATGATGTGCACTGCAAAATAGACTCTCACAATCTACTCATAAAGGATCACTATCAAAGCTCTGCATAGCTAGGGAGGAGTGTGCAAATGAGCCCAATTTTGCCCCTCTTTCCTTAATAGACCCTGCCCAACCCTACCCCTGCTTCACCGCGCTCACCGCCATGGACCCTCGAAACTTCCGAGCCTCATTGTGTCTCCATTTTAAGCCTATTTCGTTTGGGTCTTTTGTCATTTAATCCAATTTCTTCTTATCTCTCATCCCCACACTTCTTTCTATTTTTAGAGGGATCACCCGATTTTTCAAAAAAATTGGCCCATCTCTCGAGGGGGAAGCCAACCCACAAACTAACATCTTTGGGGCATTTTTCTCATGCCTATCAGTTTTCTTTGAAACGACATGATAAACGACATTGTCTCAAAGAGGAGCAAATGTAGACAAATAAATTTGTCCATGAATTAAATGAATAATTAGTATTTATTTAATACACCAATACACCTCTAATAAATTAAATGTGTATTTAATTAATTCACCATTGGCCTCGTCTTCTATCCTAGTTAAATAAATTTAATAAATTTACTAATTACTAACTATAGTCCCATCTATTAAATATATTAATATATTTATTTAATTCCCCTTTCTTCTTATTTAAAAAAATTAAATATTTATTTAAAACCCTCATCAAACCCCAATTTAAATAAATCATTATTTATTTAAAAATGGCATCCGCTTACATTCTCCTACAAATGTAAGTTTCACTCCTTTTTTTATTAAATAAAATATTTAATTAAAAGGCCTATTTATCCTCACCCACTTGCTAAACCCACTTGCTCACTAATACCCTTCTAGATTCTTCTAAGCCCTTCTAAATTAACCTAATCCCTCTTCTAATCATTTGAACAATCCTAAAGAAAAATTAACCCCCAACCCATCATCTCAACCATTTAAGACTTTTACAGAGTCATAAATCCTTCCCTTCTCCAACACACTAACCCACATGGGTCTTGACCCTTTCATTAAGGCTTAACCATGGGTAAACTTTGCACAAGAGTTTACCCATTGGATAATAACCTTATCCTTGGATAGTATCTTTATCCAATAACTCAACCCACATGAGGTTACCCTTGTGTCTTCTTAGGCTTTAAATTCTCCTTACCTCTCCTCTCAAGCTATCTCATGCCGACACTTGTCATCATGGGATTGGGTTGAAAACCATCACATGGATCATGAATCATGCAATCTTGGCCCTCCACAAACCAGATCAATCTTGACCATCCAATCTTGTATTTTTCCTATAAATAGAACCCTTCTACTCAAGCAAAGGAGGAAGCATTAGAGCATTGTTACTATACTAGAATTAGCATAGATACCTAGCTTTCTCATAGAATCACTCTTGGAATTTTCATAAGAATTTGTTTTTCATTTTCAACCATCTTGAATCTCAATTTGACAACCATGGCTAGTGCTAAAAGCTAAGAGCTACACTCATTTGGAACTTGGATAGGAGGGAAACAAGGGAGAAGTATCAAAGGAATTCATGGAAGGATCTTAGGGAGGTTATTTTCCTTTTTGTTTTCTTTTTTTTCAATGTTAAGCTTCTTTCATGGTTTTTTAAAAATCTGTTTTGATATGTTTTGAAATCATTTTTTGTTCATTTGTTTTGGTTTTATGGTTGAGACTAACATATTAACATTGAACTTCATTTTTGGCTCTTGTCCACATTTCCATGCATCAAATATTATTTTAAAAAGATAAAACATATTGTATGGGACTAGAAGAAACATACAAAAACTAAGTCATCTAAATTTTATAGCATATATGAAATGATTCCTCTATAAACATGACAAATAGATATGAACAAAGAAAATATCTATATATATTCATATTATAATTAGAGAAGACTTGTGTAATTATATACACCAAAATCATAATACATATCTCCATATCTATTACATTTCGACGTTGAAGTTGGGTTTTTTCTGTCTCTGGGTTGAAGTCTGATGTTTTTCCCCCAATGTTTTTCCTTGACAGGTTTTTGTATCATAGTGATTTTGTAAACAACTACTCTATTGAGGTGGCTTTCGATGGGTTGTCTGCAAGTTTTTCTTTCAGTCTAAAATTTAAGGATTCCTTCCAAAACCCTATGAGTTTATTTGCATGAGTCTATTCAATGTTGCCTATTGTTATGATGGAATGGCTAGGAGTTCCTTTTAGTTTTGGTTCAAACGGTGCCTCTGGACTCTTATCCAAGTTTTTAGGTGGCCCTCTTGAAACAAGGTTGTAGAATGCATTCACAAAATCTATTGTTTTCTTTTTGTTTCCTTGGTTGGCTTGTTGGAAGCGCAAGGGTTTTTGGCTGGAATATGGTTCAGAGTGATCTCTGAACCCCTTCATTTTGAAAGTGTAAGCATTTGAGGACACGAGATCCTTGTTTTTGCCAATTGATTGCTTTAGTCAAAATCCTCTCTTTCTACACAGGGGTTTCCTTTGTTTAGGTGGTGGTGGGCTCATTGCTTGTGATTTCTACCCTATTATGTTTGGAGTTCAGGCCCTCTCCCGGTTTAATCAATTTCAAAACAAAATTTAAGAAAAGATACAAATGCAACATCACATACAAAGAATATACATGTTGTAAATTAAGTATATAGTATAGAACAAGGATATTCTAGCATCAAATCAATAGCATACAAGGCTACAAGGAAAAATCCATGATAATAAATAAATGATCTCACATGGCATCACACTTGAAGAATAAATTTCAAGGATGCACTAGGAACTAATGAAAGTGATTCTCATAGTACTCTCTATATGTCTTATTACCTAGATGAAAATATTATTGATAATTGTAAAAACAAAAAATTATCTTCGATTCACATGATCCAAAAATATGTAAAAAATTGATAAACATCACAAACTTAACATTGAGCTAGATAATCATAATCAAATCCCAATAATAATTATATTTAAAATATTCAGAATGAAATACTAAAAATAAAATTTGCAATTCACATATGTGAATCTAAAATACATGAGTCATGCAACTTTTTTTCCATCCACATGGAGTTACATTAATACATGTGATCTAATATTAGAATATGAAAATTCTCCAAGGATAATATTGCAACATGTATGCTCCTATAATATGTAGTCAAAAAAAATATGCTAGTATAAAATCTCAGTAATAACATACATAAATGACTAAAAAGGTCAAATAAAATAATAAAACATATCAATTTATAGCATAAGTAGTTAAGGTGCAAAATGAAAATAACTTGATGGCTATACACAACATCGAAAAAAGTTAAATTAATAAAAGATCATATTATAGACTAACAAATATTAAAATATAAATGATTTTGCATGTCTATAATTCAATATATATTAAATTTACTTTTGTTTATGTATTCTATTAAATTAACCTAAAATAAGCCTTATAAATTGTTTATATCCCGTTTTAATATTATAATCACAATAATAGAATTATTAAAATACAACACAAATGATAAACCAAAATAAAGAGAAAATAATATTATAATATTTTAAATGAATCAAAGCTAGAAAAGTATATTAGAACGTAATAATAATCTATTAAGTTGTAATACACAATATGGTGCTATAAACCAAGGAGGTTACGATGTTAAGTTGTTCAAGAATGGTTTTTAGGAGGTGGAGACAAAAAGCATAACAATGGGGTTGATTTAAAGATGGTAAGTATAGGAGAGACATCAAGAAAACCATTTTGTAGGAGGAGAAAGAGATCAAAGAAGGTTTATGTAGGAATTTGAATGAGATGTAAAGAAATTAGAGATCAAACTAATTTCTAGTCCTTTTTTTCTTTTCAATCACTCTTCTATCAGTAAAAGGTATTAAAAGCTTTGGTATGAAAAGGGGTTTTTAATGATCACCTAATATTTTTCTTTTAGAACCATGTTAATGCCAAGAAAACCATTAAATTAAAAGGGTTTTCAGGATACATATTAATATTTAGTCTTGGTAACGGTTTGTGGCCCTAAGCAACAATTAATTGGTGTAACAATTTTAGTGCATATATTATATGGATCCTGGTATGCATCAATAAAAATACTTTTTATAATTGGTTATAATAATTGACAAAATAGTATTATTGGTATGGTTTAAGAAGGTAGTAAAATGATTTTAAAAAGTATTTACGAAGTTATTTAAAATTTATTTATAAATCAATTTTATAATGGTGTAATGAAATATTTAAGGTTTTTTGAATCAAATATATTTATAAATTTTAATAATGATTTAAATTTAAATTTTGATTCATCTTAATGAAATAAAGGGATAAGTCAATGTTTGGGTATAGTGAAGCCTATTAGATCTTATTTAATAGATATTCACATTACTAGAATCAATTGTATTTAAGAATTATGTTTAGTATTCTAGATCTTAATTTTTATCTACCTTAATGGAATAGAGAAATAAAACATTAAATATAGTTAAGTCTACTAGATTTCAATAATTCAAATTCATGATTCTATGAGACTGTGAATGGAGAACAAGAAAGAGGTTAACAAGTAGATATAAAAGAGAAAGCTAAGGAAATACTTATATAAAATATAAAAAGATAATGGAATTTTAAATCACTTACGAATGAGAATGTAAAGAAAAGAGAAAAGTGTGAAGAAATAAAATTTTATCTCTCTCTTCTTATTATGTTAACCAAGGTCTACCAAAAGCATCAAATGCACATACATAATTTCAGATGATTATCTAACTTTACTTAAATGAAGTGTTTGTCTTGTTGTTTATTGACTTGAAGTAATATTGTGGATGATCAAAAATCACATATAGATATCTAATGAAGAAATTTAGAAGACCTTGCATAGATAAATATGGTATTAGAAACTAGGCCATAGTGTACAATGTGGTCCTAGACTAGTGTATGTCATGTGCATCAACCAAGCGGTGTGACCTAGTCCTACAATGACATGAAATTTAGTGATTTGTGTAGATTATAACATCTAAACTTGTTCATGAATACATATTTCTTAAAAGAATAGTGCAATTTTCTTAAGATATAGGAAAGTACCTTGGCTTTTCTTGATAGCAATGAAACCACAAGAGATGAAAAAATATAGAAAATATGTAAGACAAGCAATTTAAAATTTAAAATTTAAAATTGGTGATTTTGATGAATTCATGGACCAAACTATTACAAAAATAATGTATTTAAATGAGATTTATCATATCTTCTACCTTGCGATTCTTATTTCATTAATTTTGATGGATTATAGTGACATAAAAAGTAATTGAGTATAGGTTCATAGTCACATAATTAGGTGTAAGCTAATAAGATAACAATTAGGTTTTAAAATATTGAGTTTTATGATATTGGTTAGTGGGAAACTTGTTAGATGGTTACTATTACTACATGAATTTAACATCACCATTGTTGACAAGCAAGTAAATGTAGTAGTTGATCTTATATCTAGCCAACATATTCAAACAAAGGAACTAATTGTGGGTGATTTTATTTTATGAAAAATTATTTGCCTTATTATTGCATACACCTTAACATGTAGACATAGAAAATTGCTTGGTTTCATGCAAGACACCACCATGTTTGTCAACAAGGAAAACGTCCCATTTGGTTAAGCACAACATTCCATGTTCATGGATAGTTGGTTATTTATTCTACAAATGGTCTAATAGTGTTATGTGTAGATGTATAAGGGAAGATGAAGTATATGGAATTCTAAAGGCCTATCATGATGATCCTTGTCGAGATCTCTTTGTATCCAAGTGAACAACATTCAAGATCCTGAACACATGATACTATTGGCCAACACTACATAAGGATGCAACTCAGTATACAAGAAGATGTGATCACTACTGAAGAATGGGGAGGCCTAAAAGAAGTTATGAAATGCCCCTAAAATGATAGTTTATGATTGCACCCTTTGATAATACTCCTTCATTCATACTGATAACATCCTTGATGACTCCATACCATCAATGTCCAACTGTTTCCATCTGTGGCAACACCAATCTCCATCTGCATTTTGGCAACACACTCTTGCCTCCCGATGTAATTTCATATCTGTAGGTCTAACCCTTTCCTTCTCCTTCATTAGCCCAGACCTCATCTCAATCGGTTTGCCAAAGTGATAGACTATATTACTTCTTATCCTTCCTCATCTATCCTGGTAGCTCATCATGTCTTCTCTTGTTGATCTGGTGCATATCTCTCTTTTAACACATCTGAGGCATCTTTATGTTTCACTTGGGTCATCCAATATAAGCCTTCAATCACCGGTAGGAGTAGATAGACCATTACACTCAATTTAGCAAACACCTGATGGGAGTGGATCCTTGTCACCTATTGACCAATAACTGGTGGGAACCGATTGTCATTACATTTCTCAATCTTCTTCTAACATTGTACTAACATGACTTCCTTATTTCAGTAGACACATCTTCAACCAGACATGTGATTCGGTTGAGCACACTCTTTGTCAGTCTTCTCTTCATCCTGTGACAACATCTTTATCCAGTGGGAGTCCTATTGAATGCCATCAAACTACATACCAGTTGCCTATCCATATTCATTAGTTTAACCTTTCTTTCTTGTCAGTCACATGCTTACTTCTTGGCAACAACACACTGCCAACACATCACTCGCCAGTTGACATTGTCATAATGCCAACTGTCTCCAGTGCCTACTCATTGGTTAACATTTCATACCAACCTGCAAACTTACTCACCGGTTAACCCCAACTTGTAATACATCAGTTGACATCCCATACTTACCAGTGACTACATGCTATACCGGTTGACATTAATGGCAACACAATGACAACATAAAGAAGATGCCTTGTCTAAACTTTTAACCTATAAAATCCTTCATGTCAAGCTACCCATCAAAGCTTTCCTTAAATTCCTCCATCCTCTACTATCATGTCCTTATTATGCTAAATCAAAATCTATAAACATACCTTTTGGTTCTATTCTCATGCCGCAACATATGGCATTCCCTCTTCTCCTTTCTTCCCACTCTTTTCCAACATGAGTAGACATGGAGAACTATGCTACTTGGGATTTCTGCTCTACACAATATCCTCACTCAATCTTGCAAACAAGTTATTCTCAAGCTTATTCAGAAATATCATTGTGCTGCTACCTTTATTAGAACTTTTTGGCCACTT
This sequence comes from Cryptomeria japonica, assembly GCF_030272615.1. NCBI lineage: Eukaryota > Viridiplantae > Streptophyta > Pinopsida > Cupressales > Cupressaceae > Cryptomeria > Cryptomeria japonica. The sequence continues at coordinate 163,201,128 of NC_081411.1, read as the reverse complement.
CAAATTGAAGTTCAGACAATATGCTAGAATCTTTGCCTTCAAATCTCAAGTATATTAACAAATATTCAAGATAAATTGCATGTCAAGAATTAACTTAAAGATACTATTTTCCAAGTTCAAGAAAAACTCCAAGCTATTGAAGAGAGGATTATTTCTTATTTGTTTGTACTCTATCATGACCAATCTTTAGGAATGTTTAAGCTAGAATAACTAGAAAGTTGTTGTTGTTTGAGGAGTGATGAAGTTGTTGTTGTTGATGGCCATGTTGCTAGAAATATATTATCTCTTACCATGTTTGTAACAAGTTGTAATGATTTATCTCTCCACTATTCACTATTATTGTTGTTGATTCAATTCATTGCATCAATATGAACTTTGTAATATTACTTTTCTTTTTCCAATAAAAAAAAATGATATGTGGTGCAACACTTTATTTTTAAAGCATCCACTTTTATCTAAACCATTAGGCTTTTGGAGGGGTCATTGATAAATATTAGATTAGTTTTCCACATCTAAATAAATTTTGGAAGGACTATTTCTCTCTCAAAAAAATCTTCCACTTTGTCGGCATTCATATTCTAATAAAAATAATCTTAAAGTAAGCCTTATAAAGGAGCTGAAACTTTATTCCCTAAAATTAAGGGTTTTGTGTTATGCCTACGTGTGCATGTTTTGGAAGATCTTATTTATGCCTTGTATCATGACTTTATATTATTATTTTAATAATAATAATATAAGTTGTATTAGATACCAATGTCTCAGGGGGAGAATTAAAGGCAAATATTAAGAACCCACCCTTACAATTTAGATGTTGAAGTTCTTTAAGCATGATAGAGTTTAGAAAGACATTTTGAAGGTTTTTGGGTGATATGTTTGATCTACATAATTGTCAGTAAAAAGGTAACTAAAATCGTATATCATCTTTTTAGAGGTGTATCGATAAGGGTGAATTAATGATTGTCAAACCCTAGTTGGTATGCATAAATTGGGATGTTCGAGCTCATTTTTGCACTTGCGAATTGATACCTTGAGAATTCTTGTTTCAAAAATAATTTCTGTATGATCAATGCAATTAAAGTGATTGTCAAAAATAAACTTTGGTTTCTATGTAGGGAAGGAAGATGTTAATCCCTATTATTGTCAATCCTGAGTTTAATCCATGACCTATTCTTAAGTTGTATCCATATCTGGTGACTGTTAGAAACAAAAGGGTGCATTTTCTAGGATTCCAATTCAATGTGTTTACTCTGAAGATGTTAGGGCAATCCATGTTGACATGGAGGAGGTTCAAGTCATGCAAAATTTATAATCTTTGGGAGGAATTGACGGAGAATGATTTGATTACTTTTAGAACCAATAAAAGAATATTTTGTATGGTTCAATACTTCTAAGATATATGCAACAAAGAGAGAGAGTTCCTCTAGATCTAGTGTGGAAATACAAAGATACATTCACATTTCTTGTAAGTAGAGCCAATTGTTACATAACTCTAGTTGAACCTAGAGTTGCATGGATTCAAAAACATTTTTATGAAGTTTATGAGGAGTTAGTTGAGTCAAATATTACTAAAATAATTAGGTTGGAGAAAGATCCTAATGAGCCTTGCTTTGGTACAATGAAAGAGATTGAGGCAAAATTGAGACAAGAGAAAGTTAATAAGGGACATAATAAAAAAATAGAAAAAATATTTAAGGATATGGGTTTACTAAGATTTTTATAAGCTTTTGGTAAGAGGATGACAAGGTCTACATTTGCATCACCTTTAGTGATGTTGGGTTCCTTTTAAAACCGTGCTAAGATTGCATCAATTGAGAATACGATGCCAAGAAATAAACAGAAAGAAAAAATGGAGATTAATGTTTAGGAAATAGTGATAAAGGAGATTGGGAGCAAACATATACAAGAATAACTACAAAAATAAAAGTTTTTTATCACTCCAAGAATAAAATGGATAAAATTAGAGGATGTAGAGGAAGAGGATCTAGTGCCTACTAGGAAGAAGAAAAGAGTTTAGGCCTCTACAAGAAAGAAGAAGGAAACAAATAAGGAATAGAAGAAGAATAGCAAGGAAGAAAACCTAAAGGTAATCCACACTATCAACCACTTAATTTGGATGTTCTGGTAAATGTAATATGTATATATATATCTCTGGTACATATAGTAGATATGTATGATAAATCCCTTTCGGTGGATAAAGAGACCATTGAAAAGGCTATAATCAAATATATGATTATTTTTAACAAAACATTGAGTGATATTGAATATATGGTTGCCAAAGGTTTACTAGAAGTTTTGACAGAGAAAAGAAAGAAAATGACATAAGGAAAAGTGCTATGGATAAAGTTTTTAGTCCTTTTTTGCAAGAAGCAAGGAGTAAGATTCAACAAATTCCCAATGCAAGGTTTAGAAAGAGAGAATGGGTAAATTTAGTTATGGACAAAGATTTTGAAGATATAAGGAGACTTGTAAGATAATTAGATGATATAGCTATTGTCACAAAAGTTTGCACCCTTTTCGAACACTAATGTTTAAAAACCTTGTGAAACATGGAAACAACCTCTAGGTGTGGGACCTTGCACATGTGAGGTTCAATCTCTGGAGAAGGTTGACTTCCTATCCAATTAGGGTGCAGTGTTGGATTAACCCAACTCTTGTAAAATCTACCCCTAAGCCTATTATACCACTTGCAGAGGAAAAGGGGGAAGAAAGAATGTTGAAAGGGAAAATAAAGGTGATACACCAAAATTAAAATTTTGTTTCTTTGACCTACTTATGACCACACAAGAAATCAATGAAAGAAACTCAAAAGCATACATAGGTTGCCATGCTTAAGCAGTCCCTAAGACATATATGAGATCAGAATTTAATGAAGTATTGGAAGGGATTAAAACATCCACAAACATTACTCATAAACAAAGTTTATACAACATACAAATCAAACAAAATAAATTAATAATATATTCATAACAGAGGCAAGCTAATTGCACAAGGTAAATGAACTTGGAAAGAGGTGAAAAAACTAAATTTATTGATGCAAAGGCAAGGTATATTACAAATATAAAAAAAAGAGTTCTATATCAAAATGAAGGGGGAAGAACCTTGAGAATATGTTACATAATTGCCTTAATAGGTTTGGCATAACTCTGGTAGAACATTGGGTTCAAAACCCTAATTGACTAGGGTTAGGTTTTAGAGGAAGGAAATCAGATCCAATTAGATTTGATTGTATCCCATAGAACTAGGGAAGAACATCAATTTCTCAAAAAATCGGGGAGGCTCTAAATAAGATGGTGTCTGATGTCCTTTGTTAGGCCAAAAGGTCTTCTATGTGCTATTAATATTCATGGGCGGCCCTAGGAAAAGTTTGCAACAATTGGAAAGAGTAATGGTTATCACCCCATGATATTTGGAAGTGGTTAGGAGCACAGTCTAATTAGATATAGTGAGTCGACGAGAACCTAAATTAAATTTTGACCTAATTGGTCGACAACCACCATGGCACTGTTTGAATTCTAACCTTCACTCCAAGTTTGAAATCTATTTGTTGGATCTTCCCTTCGCAAGCAGATGAATGATTGAGATGTGCCCAAAATAACCCCCAAAAAGAGATTAAAACATAGTCGTTGATATCACTTTTAAGTGAAATCGGACAACTATCCTTTATCTATGAAAATTATATTGGCCCCACAAACTGATTGAGCCCAATCATCGCAAGATCACAACTGAAAATAGTCCATATCATTGACCGCTATAAAGTCTGTGACCAACAACTAGTGGCCACCACTAACCCTATCCTAGCTTCACAACCTAGGCCAAAACGGTTACAAATAAGTCACGATGATGTGACCTAGCATTCACTTTAATTGTTAGCCGCTCATCAGAAGATCATGACCTAAGATAACACTTATTTTTTATTGCCACGATGATGTAGCTTAGCATCGGTAACCCCATCGCAAACATCACAACTTCAAATAGCTTTTATTTTTGAATGTTGGGAACCATCTGACTAACATACACTTAACTGCCAACTGCCAATTGCAACATTCTAATGCCAATTAATGGTGACTGCCAAAAACTATGAACCTACAATCAAGCAGTCATGGTAACAATAACTTTCCCCCTATAGGTAGTGGGTAAAATAGAGCCAATTATAGGATAAAAAATGGACACTCTAGTTGGTGACACTTAAGTGATACAACCACCTGCATCGGCCAACAACAAAATAGAAAAAGGTCGATAAATGACTAAGGGAAAGAATTCCTTCATGGTTTAGGGTTTTAGTCTTTAGAGAAATATGTAGTGTTTAGCCATTGATTATTTCTCATATTGGTTATTTGCATGGCTAAGGGTTACATAAAAATGTCAACATTTTTGGTGACTAAGAGGGGGTGGCAAGTCTTCTTGGAATAAGATCAATAGCCTTGGAGAATCCATTGGGTGTAGTGTCAAAATTAGGTTTGCCATAAGAAAGAAAATCATTCCCTTGTATCCTACAAAAAAAGGGGGTACAAAATTTTGCCATTCTAGTAAAAAAAAGCTTATGCTTGTGCACTTCTTGGAAAACAAAAAGAACCTAAACTAATTATGTACATTTCTTCTCACTGAATGAGTCAAAGAAACCCATTGACTAGCTTATCAGAGTAGCTTCCTTTCCTGACTAGCCTTTGATGCTTCTCATGCTTGTGACCAATGAGATAGAAAAAGAAAAATGACAGGCATCCAACAGACTATTGGGATGCCTCCCAAATATTGAGAACAAAGAAGTTCACTCATGTTTGAACATTGTTCTCCTGAGATAGATGGGTGAATAGAAATTGTTGTCCCTAATGCTCAACTTCATGCTCAGAGGTAAGCATGACTAGGGGTGACTTGTAGGTTTAGGCAAGGTGCCTGATTGGGCATCCTCTTGAAGGAATAAGATTCAGGTCATCACTACAAGTCTCTCTTTTGAAAACCACTTCTATAATGTTCTACTGATTAGGAATGCTGACCCTTTTTTATTGAAATGGCGATGAAATATGAACCTCTGAGATATGCCTCTATTGCTTATGATGTATTTCCTTTACTATAAATCTAATATCCTCCACCTTCTACTCATGGTTCTTAAAAGCTAATTCATTGGGGGGTGTCAGGTTAGTGTCCAACTTTAAATGAAATCCCTCTAAGTCTTCCCAAAAAGAGTCATCCTCTAGCTCCTCTTCACTTCTCTACATAATGGGGCCAACCTCGGCCCTATTGCAGCTCCCCTAAAGATCTGTTAAAATTGAAATGAGAGAAAACCTAGGATCCTCCATGACACTAGAATCATCATGATCCTCTTGCACCTCTAGCACAGGCTCATGCACATGCTCCTTCTGATCACGAACATCACCCTACTCTTCCAAGACCACCATTGATGGGGGCAAAAATAATTCATTCTCTTAATGATGAATGAAGCAAGGAAGATGGTCAAAAGGGAGGACCAAGTCCTCTTCTTCATTGCCAACTGTTTCTTGTTTCATGGTTTGTTGTTGTAGCTAGTCATTCTCCATATCTTCCTGCAGCATAACTAGTTCTTCTTTTTTGGAGCTTGTGAAAACTCACTAGTGTCATACTTAACCTCCTCGTCTAGATGGGGGTGAAAACTATCCTTCCTTCATACAATAGGTCCAACCTTAAAGAGGTAGATAGTATCAAGGAAAGACCTGGATAGTGGGGAATTTTTCTCAAGGCACTGAGGGGTCTGAATATTGGGATGATGGCCTCTAAAGATTGAGATCTTGAATTTAGGGCCTTTTTGAATAGGCCCCTCCATAGGCTTTTCTTGAAATGAAGGAGGGTTCCTAAAACTTGGAATCTTGAATTTCAAATGTTTAGGGGGCTCACCTTGTCTAAAGCTTGGAATTTTTCGCTCATGGACCTCCGCCACAAGATGATTTAGAACATGAGGTGGGGGAAGAGCCTCTAGCTTTTGCATTTGAGAAAACATGACCTTCATCTGCTCTTCTTTTGCAGCCATTAGGTGAACCCATAATAGTGGGTTACAATTTTTAGCGAACTTTGACACTAAAATAATCATTTTGAGAAAAAAACTTCACATTTGGACACCTATTACTGCTAAACCCTAAGGAATTTGTATATGATTTGAACTAGTGATTTGTGGCATTTTACGTGTAGATTCTAAATATATATTTTTGAAAATTTATGGAATCAATTTGTATCCATTTTTCTATCTCCCTTGAAAACTAGTTTTTTACAGTAAACAATACTTTTAAAGAGTGATATTCATTTGGTAAGGAATAACTTTAAAAACAAAAAAAGATATGAATTAAACATGATTCTTTTGAATTTAGTTTTGTAACATCCATATCTAATATTTACAAGTGGTTTCATAACATTATCTTCAGTATTTCATATTTTATTAAGTTTTTAAGTTGAGTTAACTATAATTTTGACATATGTTCATTTGGTAGCTTGTAACTTGTTGTGTATGAATTGAATTTTTTATTTTATTTAAAATTTTTGTTGGAAAGAGGAGTTCAATACCTATTGCATAGATATTTTTTAGAATTTTTTTCCTCTTGTTTACTATTTTTCCATAAGCGTTGAACTCAGAAGTTGATGTTTGGTGTACTACTATCATGTAGTTGGGTTTGTCAAGATTGTTCCATTTGAGCCCTCAATTTGAGGTTCGAAGGCCAAAATTTTTTAGAAACTAGGAGATTTTAGGGGGGAGATCTCTAGCAAGTGGTTTCAATAGAACATATATGTTCTATCGAAAGGGGTTCATTAGAACCCCCTAGGGTTCGATCGAACCCATTTGATATCGCAACCCCCTGGCCCAAATTTTTTTGTACCAAACAAGTTCTATCAAACATGGCCTACTTTAATTGCCGATGTTTGATAGAAACCCCTACTTTCCAATTTTAATTTTCTTTTGGCTATGAATGATTTCATATAAATATAGATGCTCTTTTTTCATTTTTTACACAACAAATTTGAAGGTTAATTCACATTTTTCACAAAGAAGGCATTTTGAAGTGAATTTTGTTGACGTGGAATTTTTAAAGGCATTTTTTCAAATTAAAGAGATGGGAAATTAAAGGAAAATGGTAAATCGGACTTCATGAAAGTATTCACCTGAAACAGAAGGAAGACCTTGTGAACAATAATTGGCAAGATATCATAGGAAGAAAACAAATAAGCATCTTTCCAAATTATAATTCATCAACCCACTTAATAAGGAAATTATGAAATATAATAGAAATCAAAGGTGATTAAAAATAAAAATACTCTCTTTCTCTCTCTCTCTCTCTCTCCTTCCCTTTTAGTCTTCTTAGGTGATTATTAAATATTTTTACTCTCTCTCTCTCTCTCTCTCTCTCTCTCCTACTCTATTTAGGACTCTCTCTCTTACTTTCTTACTCTCTCTCTCTCTCTCTCTCTCTCTCTCTCATTTTCTAAGTCTTCAATCTAGGTGATTATTAAGGATTTTAGAATATCTCTCTCTCTTACTCTCCTACTCTCTTTATAGGTCTTTTTAGTCTCTCTGCTTAAGACTGTCTCTCCCTTTCTCTCCTTTTACTCTTCTTAGGTGATCAAAAAGTTTTAGTTTCTCCCCTTAAGACTCTCTCTCTCTCTCTCTCTCTCTCTCTCTCTCTCTCTCTCTCTCTCTCTCTCTCTCTCTCTCTCTCTCTCTCTCTCTCTCTCTCTCTCCTTTTAGTCTTCATAAAGGTTATGAAAGATTTATAGGATCTCTCTCTCTTATTCTCCTACTCTCTTTAGTTGTATCCAGTATAGATCCCCTTGAAACTCTCTCTCTCTCTCTCTATATATATATATATATATATATTCTATGTCTTCAATCTAGGTGATTATTAAGGATGTTTAGGATCTTTCTCTCTCTTGCTCTCCTACTCTCTTTATAGGTCTTTTTAGTCTCTCCCCTTAAGACTATCTCTCTCTATCAAGCATTAGTGCTATACTATGCAACACAAGCGCTAAAACCTACCCACCCACATGCAAAACATAAAAGCAACAAAACTGCTAAAAACATTAGCGCTAATCCTACTCTATGATAGGCTATCTCAACAATAGCACCAAAACTACAGGCCAAAAGCGCCATTGTGGCATAATAGTCCTAGAAAATTTGACAAAAGCGCTAAAATAGTGTTTAGTGCCTTTGTCATCCAAAATTTTTCCCTAGCTAAAACAAGCAATAAATGAGCTCAAATGACAAAGGTTAGAAACTAGACTTACCAGGGGTCCATAGTTAGCTGGCTGTTGGTACCTCCAAATGTGCTCAAAGCGGTGATCTATGATCGAAAATACCATCTTCTTAGCCACAATCTGCTCACAAAGGGTCTCTATCAGAGCTCTAGATCGCTATAGAGGAGTGTGCAAATGAGCCCAATTTTCTCCGTCTCGCCCTAATATACCCTGCCTAGCCCTACCCCTGCTTCACCCTGCTCACCGTCATGGACCCTGGGAACTTTCGAGCCACACCATTTCTCCATTTAAACCCCATTTCTCTTCGGTCTTTCACCATTTAATCCAATTTCTTGTTATCTATCATCCCCACACTTCTTTCTATTTTTTGAGGGATCACCCGATTTTTCAAATTTTTTGGCCCATCTCTCAAGGGGGCATACTAACCCACAAACTAACATCTCTGGGGTATTTTTCTAATGCCTATCAATTTGTCTTTGAAACGATGCGATAAACAGTACCGTCTCAAAGAGGAGCAAATGTAGACACATAAATTTATCCATGAATTAAATGAATATTTAGTATTTATTTAATCCACTAATACACCTCTAATTAATTACATTTATATTTAATTAATTCATCATTGGCCTCTTCTTCTATCCTAGTTAAATAAACTTAATAAATTTATCTAATTACTAACAATAGTCCCATCTATTAAATCAATTAATAAATTTATTTAATTCCCCTTTCTTCTTATTTAAAATAAATAAATATTTATTTAAAAACCCTCTTCAAACCCCAATTTAAATAAATCATTATTTATATAAAAATGGCATCCACTTGCATTCTCCTACAAATACAAGTTGCACTCCTTTTTTTATTAAATAAAACATTTAATCAAAAGGCCTATTTATCCTCAGCCACTTGCCAAACCCACTTGCTCACTAATCCCCTTCTAGATTCTTCTAAGCCCTTCTAAATTAGCCTAATCCCTTTTCTAATCATTTGCACAATCCTAAACCAAAATTAACCCCTAACCCATTATCTCAACCATTTAAGACTCTTATAGAGTCATAAATGCTTCTCTTCTTCAACACACTAACCCACATGGGTCTTGACCCTTTGATCAAGGCTTAACCATGGGTAAAATTTGCACAGAATTTTACCCATTGGATAATAACATTACACTTGGATAATAGCTTTATCCAATAACCCAACCCACATGAGGTTACCTCAATTTCTTCTTAGGCATTAAATGTTCCTTCCCTCTCCTCTCAAGCCATCTCATGTTAACACTTGTCATCATGGGATTGGATTGAAAACCATCACATGGATCATGAATCATATAATCTTGGCCCTCCATAAACTAGATCAATCTTGACCATCCAATCTTCTATTTTTCCTATAAATAGAACCCTTCTCCTCAAGAAAAGGAGGAAGCATTAGAGCATTATTTCTATACTCGAATTAGCATAGATACCTAGCTTTCTCATAGAATCACTCTTGGCATTTTCATAAGCATTTTTTTGCATTTTCAACCATCTTGAATATCCATTTGACATCCATGGCTATTGCTAAAAGTTGAGAGCTATACTCATTTGGAACTTGGAGAGGAGGAAAACAAGGGAGAAGTATCAAAGGCATTCATGGAAGCATCTTAGGGAGGCTCTTATCCTTTCTTTTTGTTATGTTAAGCTTCTTTCATATTTTTTTTTTAAATCTCTTTTGATATGTTTTGGAATGGTTTTTAGTTCATTTGTTCTGGTTTTATGGTTGAAACTAACATATTAACATTGAACTTTGTTTTTGGCTCTTGTCCATATTTCCATGAATCAAATATTATTTTAAAAACATAAAACATATTGTATGGCACTGAAAGAAACATACTGAAACTAATTCATCTAAATTTTATAACATATATGAAAAGATTCCTCTATAAACATGACAAATAGATATGAACAAATAAAATATCTATATGTATTCATATTATAATTGGAGAAAACTTGTGTAATTGTATACACCAAAATCATAATACATATCTGCATATCTATTACATTTCAAAGTTGGAGTTGGGTTTTTTTGTCTCTGGGTTGAAGTCTGAAGTTTTCCCCCCAACGTTCGTTCTTGGTAGGTTTTTGCATCATATTGATTTTGTAAACAACTACCCTATTGAGGTGGATTTCGATGGGTTGTTTGCAAGTTTTTCTTTTAGTATAAAGTTTAGGGATTCCTTCCAAAACCCTATGAGTTTGTTTGTTCAAGTCTGTTCAATGTTTCCTATTGTTATGATGGAATGGCTAGGAGTTCCTTTTAGTTCTGGGTCCAAGGGTGCCACCAAACTCTTATCTAAGTTTCTAAGTGGCCCTCTTAAAACAAGGTTGCAGAATGCATTCCAAAATCTATTATTTGTTTTTTGTTTCCTTGGTTGGCTTGTTGGAAGCACAAGGGTTTTGGGTTGGAATATGGTTTGGGGTGATCTCTGAACCCCTTTATTTTGAAAGTGTAAGCATTTGAGGACTCAAGATCCTTGTTCTCGCCAATTCAGTGCTCTAGTCAAAATCCTCTCTTTCTACAAAGGGGTTTCCTTTGTTTATGTGTTGGTGAGCTCATTTCTTGTGATTTCCACCCTATTATGTTTCGAGTTTAGGCCCTCTCCTGGTTTAATCAATTTCAAAACATAATTTGAGGAAAGATATAAACACAACATCCCATACAAAGAATATACATGTTGTAAATGAAGTATATAGTATAGAACAAGGATATTCTAGCATCAAACCAATAGCATACAAGGCTACAAGGAAAAATCCATGATATTCAAGAAATGATCACACATGGCATCACACGTGAAGAATAAATTTCAAGGATGCACTAGGAACTAATGAAAGTGATTCTCATAGTACTCTCTATATGTCTTATAACCTAGATAAACATAATATTGATAATTATAATAATAAAAAATTATCTGATATTCACATGATCCAAAAATATGTAAAAATTTGATAAACATCAGAAACTTAACATTGAACTAGATAATCATAATCAAATCCCAATAATAATTATATTTAAAATATTCATAATGAAATACTAAAAATAAAATTTGCAATTCACATATGTGAACCTAAAATACATGAGTCATATGACTTTTTTGCCATCCACATGGAGTTCCATTAATTTGTGTGATCTAATATTTGAATATGAAAAGACTCCAAGCATAATATTGCAAAATGTATGTTCCTATAATATGTAGTCAAACAAAATATGCTAGTATAAAATCGCAATAATAACATACATAAATGACTAAAAAAAAGTCAAATAAAATAATAAAACATATCAATTTATAGTATAAGTAGTTAAGGTACAAAATGAAAACAACCTGGTGGCTATACACAACATCGCCAAAACTCTAATTATACAAAAGATCATATTATAGGCTAACAAGTATCAAAATATAAATGACTTTTTATTTCTATAATTTAATATATATTAGATTTTCTTATGTTTATATATTCTATTAAATTAACCTAAAATAAACCGTATAGATTGTTTATATTCCCTTTTAATATTGTAATCGCAATAATATAATTATTAAAATACAACACTAATGATAAACCAAAATAAAGAGAAAATAATTTCATAATATTTTCAATGAATCAAAGCTAGAAAAGTATATTAGAACATAATAATAATCTATTAAGATGTAATACATACTATGGTACTATGAACCAGGGTGGTTAAGATGTTGAGTTCAAAAATGGTTTTTAGGAGGTGGTTAAAAAAAGCATAGCAATGGGGTTGATGGTAAAATAGTAGAGACCAAGAAAACCTTTTTGTAGGAGGAAAAAAAGATCAAAGAAGGTTTATGTAGGAAGTTGAATGGGATGTAAAGATTGTGATGCAAAAAAGTTATTATATTATTGATTTTAAGAAAAAAATATAGTGTTTTTTTTTTTTTTTAAAATTACAATAAGAAATGAAATAATATAGTCAAATATTTTAATATAAAAAATTTATCTTTAAATTTATTAATTAAAATTATTTAATAACTTTTTTAACAATTTTTTTTAAATAAATATTGAAATTAATTTATAAAGATGAAAACATATTGTATGACACCAAGGAAACATCTGAAAACTAGTTCATTTGAATTTTGAAAAATATATAAAAAGATTCTTCTCCAAACATAACAAATAGAAATGGACAAAGAAAATATCTGCATGTCTTTATTATGTCGAAGGCGTATCCTATATGAAATGGATGAGCTCCTTTTGTCAATCAATGGCTCAAAACTTACAAAAAGTTATGCAAGGCGATTAGAATCGTTTAGTCTATTAGATATTCTCATTCATTGTACGGTCAAATACATTTTTTTTTGCCTCATGGAGGTAAATATTTTTGTTGAGTGCATGGGAAAATACACTGTTTTCCACCTTAGAAATCCAATGTGTAGGCCTAGTACCGTAATAGACAGCTTCCTTCCCAATCTAAAGCAATGATGGCCATACTATGGCTCGCATTCCAATTTCACTACGCTAGTTGAGGCATCGGTCTTACTTTCAAAAGATTTATTTTTTTCCCTTTAAATAGTCCCCGCTCAATATAGCATATTCAAGGCACCACAAAATATATGGAGAAAAATAAACGGTGAAAAAACTGAAGAGGTGTCATTAATATGTAACTTTGGTTATCTCAAAATTTTGGGATTGCATATGAGGGAGGGAGGAGCACTTGCATTTCGTTATAAAATTATTGTGAATAAATGAATGAGTTTTAATGACGTCCATGAAACCATTAGTCTATGGGACCAAGAGTAGCATCATTAACAATTTTCAAGTTATTTTCCTTGTCAACCTTTCTGTTGTGGATCTTGATTAATAAGCCAGCGTTCTTGTGAAGTTTTGCCTCTTTAAATATCTCTTTCAGACTGGACCCCTTCAAAATTTCCTCATACTATATACGAATATCCACATAGGCCGCACACTCAAAGATGAAGTGCCATTCAGTTTCAACTGCTCCTTTATTGCAAAAAAAAGAAATTATTTCCTCCCAATCCCTCCTTTGGAACCATCTTGAACTCGTCTTACTTCTTAGATGGTGGGACCCAGTTCTGATCTGAGCAACAAGCAATCTAGCCTTTCCTATAATTGGCATGCTTAGATAGTCTTTATCCCCATGTTCACCCAACTGGTTAAACTCTTTGATATAATGAGTTTTTTTTTGGCCAACCTGCTTTGTCCACATGGCTGTTCCAAATTTTTCAAACAAAAACTTTTTAATCTCCTCATTGTTATTTGGACAATCTTTCAAATTGATGTCCCACTTGCTAGTCCATTTAATATTTTGCTTTATCCAAGTTTTCTTCCTCCGTTTTAACTCCTCTTCAACCACCATTTTGGGCTAACGATGCTCATCCATGTTTTTAATTTTTTTAAATAACTTGTGCAACTGAACAAACAACTTTAAGGGAATAAAAAGTGGCCTTTACTCAAAAAAAATTAAAAGCTAATTTATAGTTATTAAATTTTAAAATTTAGTTTTATTATTTATTTATTTATTAAATTTATTATTTATTATTTGTAGTTTTTATTAAAAATTAAAATTAAAATATGAATTTATGTTATTTTTTGATATATCTTGACTATTTAGAAGTCTAATATATTTAAAAATTAGCATTTCTTTAACAAAGAAATCATAAGAAATAATATTTAATCATTAAAAATTTGCAATTACATATTTACTATATATTTAATTATAGATATTTATACTAATGTTTCTTTGTTTTAGCTATTTATTCTACTTATTAAAATATCGTCATCTGTGATTGCTGCAGCGTATGCGCACAAGGCCCCTGAGTCAATAAGAGCTTCAATTTGTGTCTGTTTTTCTGGTAAGTTCTTTCCTTCAGATTAAACTAGTATACCTATATTTTAAAAAATCTATGTAAAATTCACCGAGAGATATCAAATTTCAAAATATTTAACATTCATAAATATGAATAAATCACCCTACTTTCTATATGACAAATGAGAGCTATGCAAGAAAATACTTGCAACAATCAAAATATTCACTATAAATATGTCCTTAATTATGCAAGAAGATGTAAATAACTCCCACAATAATTACGAAAAAAAAGATTAATTTAAAAAAAAAAAAATCATAAAGAAATGTGATATGAAATTTATAAATTTAATATATAATAAAATATTAAATTATAAAAAAAAATTTGAAAACCCTAAAAATAAAAAAGCTAAAAAGATACTACAATATAAAAAAACCAAGACTTGTTGCTTGAAACCAAGCTTGTTCAATAGAAAAAATATATATATATTTAACATCCATGCTCAACTATAACTTTCAACTTTACAACATTTCAAATTCAAAAAAGAATTGTTAAGTAGCAAAATACAAAATCCCTACTCAACTATAGATAATAGTGATATATAGATTAAAAAAAGTCTCAAACTTACCATACTGCATAAAATACATTGCATACTTGCAAATACTAATATATCTACCATAAAACAATGGTTGTTTCCACCATTATTTTGGCAATAAATTCAATTAAAAGACCACCACTCATAATCTCATATGCAAAGTATCTTCCATAAAACAACGACTATTGCCACCAAAGGCAAAGCATATAAATAATGCTTTTGTGTCTCATATTCCAGTTTCTAGATGACATTTACTTTTTCCAAGAAAATGACATTACAATTTGATAATATTTTAAATGTTCAGGTTAAATTGTTTTTTCTAGCACAAATAGCTCTTATTTGTAGTCTAGTATGTCCTTATACTAAAATGGATGCAAAATTTCACAACACTAAATTACGTTCATCCTATTTAATAAAGCATTTATCTAAATGAAAAAAATTAGATGCAATTTATAATTTTTGTTTTCAATTTTGTGCAATAGAGTATTTCATCTTGGTCTCTCTATTTAATGAATTAAAACTTTTGGAGTTGCACCAAATCAAACTAAGGTTTGAGATTTGCATATATATTAAGCTAACTTGCTAAGCACTTCACTGCCCTGTTATTAAGAGTGTATTCAAATTTTAGCATTTCAAATTTCAAGGACAAAAATACATACAAAATTTGCAATAAAAATTATAATAAGTCACATTAAATTTTGAAATTTGCATATGCAAATAATACAATTTCATGCTATTTAATGGAAATTATGAAATATTTATACAAAATTTTGATTTTGAAGTAATATGTTGGTATCTTGCAAGAAAACAATTACGTTTGCCACTCAAATGCACTCTAAATAGCAATTTTATTTTACTTTACAACTATTTATTCTAAATAAGTAAAATGGCATGCATTCAAAATTATTTCTATCCCAATTCTTGGTAGTTACACTTTAACACTCACCAATTAATACTTGATCATTACAATTTATGTATTTTGGATATTTTGCTAGAGAAAATCTATTAATTTTTTTTATTTTAAATTAAATTAAGTGGATTTTCATGGACTTTGGATGCAACTTCCATACAATCTTATATTTGACCCTTTCATTTAAAAAAATTAAAAATATATTGTCTTTCAATAAATCCTAATACAAATGCAAATTAAATTAAATTATACCATTTTATTAAATTTTTTAATCATTTTGATTATCTTTGTTTTACATTTTATTTCTAAAATTATATGTATTTATTTAATTTTAATCTATTTTAAAATATTCTATCTAGATTCTCTCATTTTTTATTTTCCTAATATCTTATTGTCAAATCTAAAACAATATTTCATAATTCTTAAATTCTCTCATATTTCTTAGACATGAACATACTATATTGAAAAAACAATTCTTCCATTTTCACATAAAGGCATGAGATATTTACAATTTAGTATCTTTTACTAAACTTCTATGGTTTTCTTCCTCATACATAATCAACTCTATAATAATTTTTCCTCTTAAACATCCTCCAACCATTCATTCTATTTTTAACATCATTTTGTTTTTTCCTATGTGAAAGGAAATAATCTTTACTTTTTGTGTTTTCATTCGTCTAGGGAAATTTGAGCACTATTATCTTTTATCTTTGGCATTAAAGAAATAAATGAATTGAATAAAATTATGCATTAAACTTCTTCTCATGGTTTACTGTGATTGCATTGCATTGTTATTTCAAAGTCTGGACAAATTGGTCAAAAAAAGAAAAATATTCTATTTAGATTGTATTAAAATGTAATTGGGAATAGACTAAAAAACAAATTACACAGAAAATCTCTTTCAATACTTTCACAGTGAAACTTGCATCACACTAAAGAACATTACATAAAATAATAAAATAAGAAAACTGAATGAAACTTAAACTAATTTGTTTGTATAACTTTTTAGATGAAAAAAAATATATACACAAACTTTAAAGAAATAATAAAAAAATAATTCACTATATAAATATAAACTCTCAAATTTAGTAACTTAAATATGAAACAGTGTCCTCATGTACCAGCGAAACTGGATGTTATTCCAGCTATGTCTGACACCATCCTTCAAAAGTTACATACAAAGACATAAATTGATATTGGACATTTTTATATTAAATTAATTATCACTTTTAAATTTAATGTATGGAAATATATATAGTAATAAATAAGAGAATCATTTGCTGGACTGTAATTATACCTCTCACATTAATTATACTTCTAACAGTCAGATGACAATCTCAGAGAAGATACTCATGCCAAAATGGTTTGCATGGAAGGATATAACACATGCTGCCTTATTCATTTAATATGCTAGTGTTGCTAGAAGATGCAGGAAATATGTAATATCAACTTGGTACATATTATCCCTCTAACATATAGGCTAATTATCGTTTAAAGGTGAAGAAAATAACACGTGACTCTGTTGCACGTGGTCCCATACTAAGGTATTGAAGCTTGCTCTTCAACCTATTCTCTCCTCACAACCACAGGAATAGAGAATGTATACATTGGAAACTATTAGCAGGATTTTACTCATCCCAGTCGCTTTGATAAAAATATACGAATTATCATTCATAAAATTACCTCATCATCCCTTTCTCAATATCTAGCATAGATCATATATCTAGCGTAGATCAACATATGAGCAATTACCAATTTTTTGGATTTCACCGTAGTAACAATTTACAATCAATATAATTATAGGATCAATACCCATCGACTAAGGGCTATCGGTTTATGGATAGAGTCATCTAATGCATGGGCCGTATAAACAAAAAAATAATAATAATAAAATGAAATGTTACTAAATTCATCCCCGTCCACTCTCCATGGTGATATTCTGGCTGGGAGAGGCATCATACAGGAAGACTAAATTAATAAGAATAATATGGAAATCACGAGTTGTCTACTTATTCTTTTTGAAATACGTATCCTGGCATGGCTGCACAGTCGAGAGAAAATAATGTATTATGAGTACCTAAGTTCACTGATTCATCCATGTGCTGAGCATGGAAAGGATTTAGCTCCTTTCCTTGACAACCTCTTTTTAAATTTCACCTGCAAAGAAATACATTTACCAAAAGATAAAAAAAATTATTATTGCAAAGACGATATAGAAAATAAACAGATTAACATTCATCTCTGCAACTCTCACCTAGCACTCAAGCCCGGTCCAGACTCTCATATGTCCTTACAAACCCTCAACTTCTCACGATAAAATTGATATCTGCTGCAAATCTGAATCGCCCAACAACAACCTTCTCTTCAATATATTTTAAAAAAACCCGAAGTGGTGTATTTATGGCCCTCAATCTCCTTCTGTTACTGCAAAGACCACTCTGACAGATTCCAGCCATGCATCATTGCATTTTCTATTCTGGGAGACTGATGACGAATTTTTTATTGTTTTTAAGTTCATGGGGACAACGACTTTTCTTCACTACTTGCCAACTCAGCTCATCCAAACAGGCGTCAAATTTTTTTTAAAGACATTTTATGTTTACGGACAACTTCGATCCCATTGTAGATCGCCTCTCGGCGAAATTATTACAAATATACAAGTTTGAGTGCTTTCGATTTATCAGCCTATTCTGGCCATAGTAGTTTTAGGGTTATTTACTTGCATTGAATCCCAAATCAAAGCTATTTGTTTATAAACGTAGAATCAAAGATGAAAGCTAAACGTAAAGATTGAAATAGCAAATTGGAAGTAGGACTTTAAGAAAAGAATATAGAAATAGTGTTTTAGGCTGTTGTACAATAAAACTATGGAAACCGTGTTTTGAACTGCCGAGATTAAGAATATAGACTGTATGGAGACAACTGTGGAACTAGTTTCCCGAATTGTCAAAGTTTATAAAAAATTTGTGCTACCCTATTATTCATATTTGATTAAGTTTGATAGATTATAGTGACATCCAAATTAATTAAGTATATGTCTATAGTCACATAATTTGGTGTAAGCTATAATAAGATAACAATTAGGTTTTTATGTACAATAGACAATGCCATACCATGGAACCCAGTCTAATCTTGAAAAGGACTATGAATGTAGGCCAGTTAGGGCTATAGTTTTTTATAATATCAATTGATTATTGTTTATTAATATATGTTTTTGTTAATTAATAGCGGGAGAGGGCCCATACCCTTATTATAACTAGGGGAACTCACAAGCAATAAGACAACCAGAAATCAAAAGGATGACACCACCCTTTTGAAAACATGGCTTTTGATCAAAGCACCCAACTAGTGTGAACAAAGGTCTTGAACTCTCAATAGTCTACATTTTGAGAACAAAGGGGCTTAGGACAATACCCCTAACCATAGACTAGATAAAAAACCCTTGCACTGATACAATAGTCAAACCTTTTCCTTAAAGGACCACCATGACCCAAGACTTTCGTAGTCATGGAGAGAGAGAGCAAGAACTAGCCAACGCAAAAAAACTAATCCCAACCAATAAATCGTCACCCAGTAACTTTTAAATAATAGGAGCACCTAGCCATTCTTGTAAACCATAGAACAAAATTGAATGGACTAGCCCAAGCATGTTGAAAGGCACCTTAATAAGCCATCTGATAGTATAAATACTTAAAAATAAAGTCCGAAAAAGGAAGAACAATTGGGAAGGGGTGCAATAAAAAATAAACAAAGAACCCAACACCTGCCCCAAGCTAGAGAGGGAAACAAACCACAAACACATAGAAACTGACAAAGGAAGCAAGGGGCACAAGTAGAAGTCCTCCATAATGGCAAAAATGTCAAAAATAGTAAGCATCTAGTACTGTAGTAGGTACATGAGAAATAGAGTCCTCTCTAGTTAAGCACCCACAGGGTAATCAACCCTCAACATCCATCCAAATTCCACCCCCCACGGCACAAGGAAAGCTACCACTAGAAAAGACATCGCCATCATGATGAACAAACAAAAGAAACCTTTGTGAAAACCAAAACTTCAAAGATCACCTCCATAGAGGCACCTGCAGGAGCAATGTGTTGAACACAGAGTACCACTGAGAGGGGGGTGAATCAGTGGTTCCTAAACATTTTGACTTTTAAAGCAATTTCACAATACCGGTTATTATCTCAAGCACCAAACTATTAAACTGGCAAAGCAGAAAGGAAACTAAATAGAACAATCACACAAATGCATCTCACGACACTGGATATATGAGGAAAACCCAATATGGGAAAAACCTCGGTGAGAAATGTTGCTGGAGACTACTGCTCCAATCTAGCCTCACAAGTAAAATACTGGATTACAAAGATTTAGGGCACCAACCCAAGGAGCATCAACCCCTTCTATTTTAGGGCACAAACCCAAGGAGCACCAACCCATGCACCAAGCTCCAACTTGGCGATATATATATATTGAAATACAATTTAGATACAGCTAAGGCTTCTTGTTGCAAATGAATTCTACAACTCTTGATCAAATATCTTACTGTTGGTTGACAGTCTTTTCTTCTCCACTGGATCTCACACTACCAGTTGTGAGATCACTCTCTCTAATTCTTGGTCTCTCTTATCTCTCTCTCTCTCTCACATAGTCTCACAACATATTGTGTCACTTGGATGCTCTCTTGCTCTATCACACCTCACTAGTTTGCTTAACTACAGTTATACCGGTACTCAAACACTGTTGGTTAAACCCTCTCACTGGTTCGCTTGCTCACTCACTCTGCAACTTTCTTAGAATAAATTATAAAGAAAAATGATCCTTTTCTGCACTTAAGCTCTCTTTTTCTTGTCTAGTAGCATCAACTTTCTCTGTTTCAAGCTCATATATTTATGACCATAGTTTCCCGCCAAGAATGCATTCAAACACTGTCGTGCTAGGTTTTCCTTTTCAATCTTAGTCTATATCTTCTCTGATGCAATCTTCTTTTTAGAGATATGATCTTTATGACAACGTTCAATTACCAACTGAACTTCGCATTCCAAAATGCGTTTTCTAAATTTTGAGTTCTGCACCTCACTTTTATGCTTTTGTCTATCACTCGTCATTAATTAATTTGTTGTTTCCTTCACCAAATAGGTACGAAGATAAAATATTCTTGCAAGATCAGTGCAATTGCTTTTCCATCTTGCCTTCCTTGAGCCACAATCTTCTAGCATCCTTCGTGACTTGCGAGCTCCTCATTAAAGCCGACCTGTATGCAGATTTGTTTCATTAGTGCACACTCCACCGACCTGTGCAATACCTCCACCTGGCATCCAGCTATCATGCTTGTTCACATGCTCCTTTTCTTGGATTCCTATGTTGGTTTGAAATACTTTGTTGATCCAGGTTGACTACCGGTTTAGTCTATGTTACTGGTATGCCCATCAAACATCTTTGTTGTTCTATTTACTGGTTGTTGTGCCTTCATAACACACAAATAGCTTTCATCCCGATTTATACCTTACCAGTAATCCTTCTTTATCGGTAGATGACCCGTCATGTGTATCGGTAGGCTTCCTTCTATCTTGTCACTCTTATGTGTATTGCCATCATATTGGTCACCCCTTCTTACTTACTGGGGACCTTGCCAAACCGGTTGACATCAATGACAACATAATGCCAAATAGCCAACAATCTCCCCCTTTGGTATTGATGTCAACTTATTGCAAGACATTTCATACCGGTACATTTCTCCCCCTTTGACACAATGACAAAGGGTACGGTACACTCCCCCTTTGATCCATATTGAGCTCCCCCTTTAATGGCTATGAACTCCCCCTGAACCACATAAATCCTTCCTAGGTAGATGATAGTACTCCCAACTTGTGTTGGAGGTACTCAAAGGTTCTTACCGGTAATGGTTTGGTGAAAATGTCTGCTACTTGTTCTCCAGTAGGGACATAATCCATCATTACCTCCTATCCTTTTACCTTCTCTCTGAAAAAATGAAACTTGATGCCAATGTTCTTTTTTCTGGAATGCATCAACAGATTCTTTTTATGTTGATTGCACTCGAATTATCACACCGGATGAGAATAGGGTCAGTGATGTCCACCTTTATGTCTTTGAGGGTCTGCTTCATCCAAAGTACCTGGGAGCAGCATGTAGCAGTAGCAATGCATTCAGCTTCAGCAGTGGATAGAGAGACTGAGTCCTACTTCTTGCTATGCCATGAGACCAACCGGTCACCTAGAAAGAATGCACCACCACTTGTGCTCTTCTAATCATCAATGCAACCGGCCCAATCAGCATTAGTGTATGCTTCCAAGATAGATTCTCCTTTTTTAGGGTACCATAATCCATAACAGAGTGTCCCTTGTAGGTACCTAAATATTTTGCTTACAACATTCATATGTGATGGCTTAGGTGTAGCCTGGAATCTGGCCACCATGCATACTGCCTATACTATATCATGTCTAGAAGCAATTAGATACAATAGACTGCCTATCATGGATCTATACAGACTCTGATCCACCACTAGTGATTCATCATTCTTGCTCAATTTAATGTAGGTCACCATGGGGGTACTTACAGGTTTACAATCCTCCAGTTGGAATTTCTTCAACATTTCCTTTGCATACTTGATTTGTGAGATAAAGATTCCCTTATCTTGCTGCAATATCTGAAAACCAAGGAAGTCTGTCAATTTACCAAGCATTGACATCTCAAATTCTGACTGCATCCGATCAGCAAAATCTTTGCAAAGGGTGTCCTTGTTGCCTCCAAAGATAATGTCATCTACATACACAACCACAATGATCATGTGGTTTCCATCTTTGTTTATGTACAAATTGTTGTCAGCACTCCCCTTTTTGAATCCTTGCTCCTTTAGGTATTGATGTAATTATGAATACCATGCTCTAGGGGCTTGCTTTAGGCCATACAGGGCCTTCTTCAACCGGCACACAAATGTTTCATCATCATACAGCAAAAACCCTTCTAGGTGCTCCATGTATACTTCTTTTTCTAAGTTACCATTTAGGAAGGCAGATTTCACATCCATTTGATATACTTTATCACCCTTGTATGCAGAGAAGGCTAGAAACATTCTAATTGCTTCTAATCTAGCTACCGGTGCAAATGTTTCTTCAAAGTCAATCCCCTCTACCTGAGAGTATCCTTTGCACACTAGCCTAGCTTTATGCCTAACAATCTTACCTTCTTCATTCATCTTATTTCAGTAGACCCATTTTGTGCCAATGATGTTTTTGTCCTCCGGTCTAGGGACTAACTCCCAAGTCTTGTTCTTTTCAATCTGTTGTAGTTCTTCTTCCATGGCATCCATCCATTTTTTTATTTTGCTGGCCTCATTGAATGTTTTCAGTTCTACTTCAGTCATGAGGCAGAATTTGACCTATTCATCATTCCGGGAAAGTCTTCTTCTAGTCTGCACATCATCACTCTTATTTCCTAGAATTTTCTCTTCTGGGTGATTCAACTATACATACCGGTTGGGAACCTTCTTGGATACTTCTTTTGGTTCATTGTTTGACTGAGCTTCATCACCTTCATCACCGGAACCATCATACCATTTAACCTATAGTTGACATCCTTTGTGCATATCCTCATCAACTTTTACATGCACACTCTCAATGACTCTTCTTAGTCTTTTTTTGTAGCATTTGTAGTCCTTGATGTTAGATGAGTAACCAAGGAATATTCCTTCATCAATCCTGGACTCAAAACTTCCTAGACCATCCATAAATTTCTTGATAAAGCACTTGCTTCCAAATAATTTGAAGTATTTGATTGATGGCTTCCGGTCATACCACAACTCATAATGTGTCATTTTGTTGTTTGTTCTTAATTGAACCCGGTTCAAAATATATGCAGCAGTATGAACGACTTCCTTCCAATATGTGTCTAGAAGACTAGCCTCATTTAACATGGTTCTGGCCATCTCCTTAAATGTCTAGTTCTTTATTTCTACCACACCATTTTGTTTTGGTATCCTAGGAGCTGAGTATTTCCTTCTAATTCCATGTTTTTCACAATAATATTCAAATTATTTTGATGTAAACTCTCCACCCCGTTCTGATCTTAGGCATTTTAACTTGCACCCACTTTCTTTCTCCACCATCTTCCTAAAGATCTTGAATCTGTCAAACTCTTGAGACTTATCTTGTAGGAAGGTGACCATGTCATTCTGGACTAATCATCAATAAAGAGCATAAAGTATCTTTCATCAACAAGTGCTCTTGTCCTAGTTGGACCACACAGATTTGTATGCACAATTTCAAGTGGTCTTGAGGTGTTGTGCTCTTTTGTCCTGAAGCTCACCTTAGTTTGCTTACCTTCCACACATTCATCACAAAATGTGCT
Source organism: Cryptomeria japonica (assembly GCF_030272615.1). Lineage (NCBI taxonomy): Eukaryota > Viridiplantae > Streptophyta > Pinopsida > Cupressales > Cupressaceae > Cryptomeria > Cryptomeria japonica. Next base: position 163,177,235 of record NC_081411.1, on the reverse strand, counting down.
TACTAGTTTGATGATGGGTGGAATATTCCTCACACACCCCTTTCTTCTTATTGCAACTAGATTATCAAAATTTATGTGGCCTAATCTTCCATGCCACAACCAACTTTCATCAACTTGTCCTAACATTGGGACTCATAGCATTCTTTTAGATTATAAACATTACCATCTATTCTCTTTCCTTCTGCCACAACCTGACTGGTACTATCTTTCTTTATTTGGCAATCGATTGAGTCAAAGTGAATTTATAACCTTTGTCACACATCTGACTCACCCTCAACAGATTATGTTTTAGGCCTTCCACGTAATATAAATCATGTGCCTTCAATTTTCCATCAATACTTAGAGTGCCTTTTCCCTTTATTTTGATGGATGAGTTATCTCCAAATCCTACTAAATCACCATTCCAGTCTTCAAGTTTGATGAATATCTTTTTGTCACCAGTCATGTGATTGGAGTAACTACTATCTACAACCCATAGATTTTTCCTTTTAGCATGTAAGGCAGTCTGCACTATGAGACTTGATTCTGTCTTTTCCTTTTCTTTTTCAACCCATACTAGTTTGTTTTCCTTCTTCTTGTCAGCTGCTATATTGTGCTCAGGTTTAGTTACAGGTTCTTGATTAGGATTTGTCTTCTTCTGCTTGATCTTCTCGTTTTTACAAAACATTGCTATGTGTCCAAACTCTTGATAGTTATAGCATTTCACATTTTTATTTAAAGATAAATCCTTAAAATTATTGTAGGGCATCGATTTATTTTTCCTACATTCAAAAATCTTATGACTATAGCCATTGCATTGATAAAAAAACAACATTCATATCCCAGAGTGCATTAAATGGATTTGTACTTTCATAACTCATAGAGGGCTTATTGATTAATCTACAATTAGCTATTCTATGCCCAAATTTGTTACACCAGTAATAGTAACCATGAAAGTTTGAAACATACCAGTTAGGTTACCTTGGTCCTACAAGGGACAACCTCATCAGGGGTCTTCCGTTCATGTTGTTGATTCTGGTGAATCTTTCATGGTCAACTCTTGCATTTCTCCTTGGATCTACATGTTGGTACAAAGAGTGTGGCCTCTAGTTCATTACTTGTGTATACCGGTTTGTGTGGCGATTTCCAACAACATCTACATATGTCTTTTTACCGGTATCCTTTCCTACAGTGAACGTCTTCCTTTCTTCACCTTCATTTGAAGAGGTGAACTTTATTTCTTTGCCAGATGTATCTTTGTTGGTTGAACTTTGACCTTCTTCAAAGCCTAAGCCACTGGTGTCTTTGGATTGCTTTTGTTTGCTCAACATCTTGTCTAAGGCTTTGGTGTTGCCTTCATATTTTCTCCTTAATTTTATTTCTTACTTACTTTCTTCAAGCTCCTTTTTGAGCTTCACTGTTTCTACTTCCAAATCTTGATGCTCTTTTTCCTTCTTTGTCAGATCAGAGGATGTAACTTCACATATCCTCTTGGTTTCTTCTAGATGCAATTTCAAGTTAGATATAACTTGACTAGACTCATCCAGGGATTGCTTCAAGAGACCTTGTTCATCTACTGCAGCAAGATTGACCTTTTTTATTTATCTTCTTGTTTTACTCAATTCCTCAAGAGAACTGATAAGCTCACCTTCTAAATCCACTTCAGCTTCAATATCCTCCTCTTCCTCATCTTCATCAATTGGTTCATCAAGTGCCATAAAGAGATTGATTTTTCTATCATTCTCATGGTAATCATCTTCTGATGCATTTTCTTCATCTGTTGTATCATCCTTAATAGTATATAGGTGATGTAGAGTGGTTAGGATCTCCTACTAGGTTTGCTTACTCTTGATGTCTCCTTAGGTTGTCTCTTGAACCATCCAATGGTTCCTCACTTTCCAACCTTCCAAAGGTTGTAGGGCCTACCCTTACTGACCTTCCTAAGGTACTTAGACTAAGGTGACCTCCTCTTGTTTTGTGAGTTCCCAACAACTACTCACACCTTCACCAAGACCCAACCCCCTCTACTATAGGATCTTCACTCACATGAGGCTAACACACTTAGGGATGATTTTCTTTAGTTTTCTAATCCTATCCCTTCATTTATGACTTTGGTGTTTATGGATTCCAAGCTTGAGGGCCAATCTTCTCTTTTAGGTCTACTACGAGACCTAGTTCAATTAACCCTACCTCCGAGGTATTTTGCAATTATCTGTCAGAAGTACTAAACACCCCTATGAACTCTTTGGCTTTTTAGATACCCTTTTGGAAGATTCATACAATATCTATAAATTGGATATGGGTTTGGTCTCTAATCATCGTAACCCTTTTTAGGCCTAATTCCTCCTTTTAAGCCTACAAAATAGGGATATGCTTGAATGTCTTCACCAATCCAATTGCTCAAGGATTGTGATAATTTTTTAGGTTTGTACATCCATGATAATGTCCAATAAACTCTTGTATCAATTCCATCCAATGGATTTACCCAACTAGGGCCTGTTGTCCATAATCCCCATTGCTTGCCAACTCAATGTGCCAAGCGTAGGGTATGGTGGAAAATTTGGAGTTTAGCCTCCCTTGTCTTAAAAACAAAATGAAAACATACTTTACAAGGCCACCTAACATTCCATAAGGCTTCAGTATGGAGTTCCACCATGGAATGCTAGGAATGGGCCATAGAGTCCTCAAAACCCTAGTTTTTAGGTCTTTAGGACCTGCCTGCAACAAAAATGACAAATCTTGCAATCTATAATGCTTAAAAACATCAAACCACCATCAAATGGAAGATGTGTCTCTGCTCTAACAATTCATGGTTTGTTTTGGGATTGGAATTCCTTACAGGTCGTACAAAACAAATTAAACTCAACTATACTCGCTGAAAACACAAAATTTGAAAGGCTAAACTTGGTCTTCTTGTTTCAATTCTCCAACCAACCATTCTAATTGGTTTTCCCAAGCCTTATATTGGCCTAGGGTTGGTTACAAATTATTTCAACTAAAAAAGATAGCCAACTAGCCGTTGGTGTGTGAATTTGCAAATGTTGCAAAGTTGCTATGCTTTTTACAACTTTGTACAAAGTGAGCAACTTTTCTCAAATCCGACCTAGGTCACTTCCAAATGATCCAAATGACCTTATAAACATTTAAACAACATCAAACCAACCTAGTCTAACTCAATAATAGCTTATTCTACAAAGTGCTCTATCTGGCACCCTTAAGAGCCCATATGCCAAAATGGACCAATCAGTAACTCCTAGGGTCCTTAAAAACATTTGAGAACTTATTCAAAGACATATTGACCTTATTAAAAACCAAAACAAAATGATTCCAATCTCTTAGAATCAGAACAACAAAATTGCCTTTGTGCCCCTACACCAATAGGCTATTCTGATTCTGATAGCCTCTCCTTCCTTGCTAGTAGACATTTCTTTCTCTATCTTTGCCAACAGATTTGCTGAACTCTCTTGACTCATCTCCACTGGTTTCTTTGTAGGGACATTTTGTAGAAAAGTGTCTGACCTTACCACAGTTGAAACATTTAAGTGGTAGCTTTCCTTTATACAGGCCGGATCCTCATTTGAGCTTCCTGACAAAGTTTGCTACCTCTGCATTAGAGTCTTCACTGGATTCTTTATGAGTAGCTACTTATTTGCCCTTTTTGGTGTTGTTGAATGCTGCTTCTTTTCTTAAGGAAGTATCATTGGTTGTTCTCATTTCATAGGTTGTCAGTGAGCCAAATAGCTCATCCATTGTAAAAGTCTTCAGATCCTTGGCTTCTTCTATGGAAGACACCTTAGTATCATAATTGGGTGTGAGAGATCTAAGTACCTTCTTCACAAGAATCTCATCTGCAATTTATTCTCCAAGTCCTTTGATGGTGTTCACAGTTTCATCAAAACTGTGAAGGTAGTTTGCAATCTTTTCATCATCTTTCATCTTGATGCCTTCAAGTTGGCCCCTTAGTGCTTGCAGTTTGGCTTCTTTGACTTTTGCATCCTTCAAATAACCTCTGCAATTTATCTCAAGTCTCCTTGGCTGATGCCCAGTGCATGACTTTGACAAACTCATTATCAAACAACCTGCTCAAGATAGCATGTTTGGCCTTTGCATTGTTCTTATACTCCTTTTTGGCATCCGGATCAGTGGGAGGAACACTAGGAACAACATACCCATTCTTGACTGACATCCACACATCAAAACAAAGGGAGGAAATATAGGTCTCCATTCTTCTACTCTAGAAGGAATAGTTGGATCCATCAAACATGGGGGATTTTGAGGAAGAAAACTCATTTCTTTCCATTGTGTTCTAAGTCTAGAATCTACCCAAGGTGTAAAAATAACTAGGAACCTGTGCTTTGATACCAATTGTTGAACACATAGTACCATTAAGAGGGGGGTGAATCAGTAGTTCCTAAACTTTTTGACTTTTAAAGAAATTTCACAATACTAATTATTATCTCAAGAACCAAACTATTAAACTGGCAAAGAAAAAAGGAAACTAAAGAGAAAAATCACACAAATGCAACTCACAACACCAAATATACGAGGAAAACCCAATATGGGAAAAAACTCGGTGAGAAATGTTGCTGGAGACTACTACTCCAATCCAGCCTCACAAGTAAAATGCTAGATTACAAAGATTTAGGGCACCAACCTAAGGAGCATCAACCCCTTCTATTATAGGGAACCAACCCAAGGAGCACCAACCCCTGCACCAAGCTCCAACTTGGCGATGTATATATATTGAAATATAATTTTGATATAGTTAATGCTTCTTGTTGCAAATGAATTATGCAACTCTTGATCAAATATCTTATTTCTGGTTGACAGTCTTTTCTTCTCCACTAGATCTCACACTACCAATTGTGAGACCACTCTCTCTGATTCTTGGCCTCTCTTATCTCTCTCTCTCTCTCTCTCTCTCTCTCTCTCTCTCTCTCTCTCTCTCTCTCTCTCTCTCTCTCTCTCTCTCTCTCTCTCACACAGTCTCACAACATACTGCATCACTTGGATGTTGTCTTGCTCTATCACACCTCACGGGTTTGCTTAACTATAGTTATATTAATACTCAATCAATGTCAATTAAACCCTCTCACCGATTTGCTTGCTCACTCACTCTAAAACTTTCTTAGAATAAATTCTAAGGCAAAATGATACTTCTTTGCACTTAAGCTCTCTTTTTCTTCTCTACTAGTATCAATTTGTTCTGTTTCGAGCTCATATATTTATCACCATAGTTTCCCATCAAGAATGATTTCAAACACTCTCGTGTTAGGTTTTCCTTTTAAATCTTAGTCTGTTTCTTCTCTGATGCAATTTTCTTTTCAGAGATATGATCTTTATGACAACTAGTGCAGGAGCACCTATAAAACACCTATGAAGCACGTACGAAGACCTATGGAGACAAGGTGCACTAGGGTCATTGATAGGCCCTCATGGAGAATAAATGAGAAATGAAGTCCAAAAGGTCTTTAAGGTCTTAAAACTATGTAATCATGGCCAATAGAGCCTAAATATGCAATGAAATGTAATGAAAAGGTCAAAAAGTGTAAAATTGTCAAAATTAGCAATTAGGCCTAGAAAGGGATAAAATTGGGTTTTGAAGGGTAGAATAGGTAATATGATGAATAAAATCATGTAATAATTTTTAAAAGGTCATTTTATGATCATTTAGGTTGGGTAGGATGATTAGTTTCCAAAATATCAAGTTGACAAATGAAATTGTCAATCTTGAGCAACTTTTGAGCAACTTTTATTGTCAAAAATGCAAAAATGACAAAAATAGGTGGTTAGAGGTAGTTGGGTGGTTATGGTTTGGTATTGTAGGCCAAAAGTGATATAAAAGGTTTTAAAAAAATTATATTGGGGGATATTGTGAGTGTTTGGTCGAAAACCATCATTTGGAGCAATAAAATCCATATTTTCATGTGCATTTTCTGAGTTTTCAACGTGGACAGTCAGATCTTTTGTTAATTTTGATGCATTTGATGTTTGTATTTTGAAATATTCTTGTTTTGGGATGATAAAGGAATGATATAAATATGTTTTGGAGGTAGTGTAATTTTATTTGGTGTTCATTTGATAGAGATATCAAACTTTTAGTGAAATTTGTCAGAACCTTGGCTTAGAGTAACCAGTGGCTTCATAAATGTGATATCTTTTGTTTAAATGATTAACAAATCCTCATTTTGGGAAAGGATGAGGGAAAGTATGTATAATACCTGTCCATGGTGTGTGCAAGGTGTCATGCAAGGGTTTGGCATGTGCTACATGATGGTTTCAGACTGTTAGGACAGTCACAGGTGCAGTTTGACTGTCTCAGTCAAGTGAAGAAGGCTTTGTTTGATATGAAAAAGTGAATGATGGCTAGGAGGGTTTAGGGGAGTGTTGGTTGGTGTTTTGAAAACCTTCCTAAAGTGTTGGTTCAAGTGGAGTTCCCAAGGAAGGGCTTAAACCAGTGGGTTTCCAAAGTTAGCAGTAGACTGCCATAGTGTGACAGAATGACAGTCACATAAAAATGTAACCTGATGCGGGGACCATATCTTGGAGTTGAACCGTTGGATTTGTCTAAAGTTTGGGTATGTTGTTCCAATGCAAGGTTTGCAAAATCTCATTGGAGTGATTGAGGATTTCTGAGCTGATTTAAAAGTTATATACCTTTGTGTATAGGAATATCTAACAGGACAACAAGAAGGTAACTCTGATTTTATTTAATCAAAGTGTTAAGCATTTTTGACTTGTAAACCTAGTTTGGAGTCTAGTGGATTGTAGGGGTTTTAAATACAATGTGGGAAGAGTATAGCTTGGTTTTAGGGTATTAAGGAGGCTTAAGAGTCAAGTTTTGATCCTTGAGTAAGGTCCAAAGGTGTGAGTAGGTTATCAAACCTTGAGAGGGCAGTCTTAGTCATATTGATGAGATGATAAATCATGATCAATGGGAGTTGGAATGGAGAGTGTGTTTTACCTAGAATGTAGAAGGATACTCTTATGTGTCTCCTTAAGTGACTGAACCCTTGAGAGGTATAGAGTAGGGGATCCCTCTACATTAGATGGTATCAGAGCAAGCTAAAGGTCTAGAATATGTGTGTAGGAATCCTAGATAAGTGAGAAGATGTATTTGATAGGATCAAAAAGGGTGTTGTGTAATGCTTTCACAGAATACATGGATGGTGGAAGGAAGAAAAAAGGAAAAGAAGAAAAAAGGAAGAGGATAGATGAAGAAGAGTTGAGTAGATTGAAGAAAGAACTTGGTGAGATTGATGAGAAGTTATGAAGACTTGTAGAAGCGAGGGAGAAATTGAGAAGGGAAAATGAACATTGGGAAGCACAAATGAAGTTGAGATTGGAAAACCTAGAGAGGAAAGTGAAGACTTGGTACTTGAGGGTGCAAAAGAGGATAGTTTGGCCTGTGAAGAGGCTAATAGTAGCAAAGAAGAAGGCTAATGAGGAAGTCTTGAAGGTGAATGATGAGTTGAGATGCCAAGGTGAATGCCATGAGAATGAGAATTAATTTGGTGAAGGAGAAGAACCTAATCTATGGGCATTGTATGCAGCCATAGAGGAAGAATGGAGAAGCCATGGTGGGGTTGACTCACTTGAGATGTTGGCACAAAAGATTCCTTTGACGGAACAAGCTGATATTGAAATCAATGATGATACTATATTTATTTTTTCTAATCATTTTTATGCATGTTTGTTGAGTGTTTACTTGGATGAAAATATTGGAGGTGCTTATATTGAGTACCATTTGCTTGAGAGGAGGTTCCATGAGTCACCAAAGCATGGAAAATTTTTTGCAGGCTACAAGGAGCAAGTACCTATGAATTGGAAGACCAGAAAGAGGAGGCAGCCATTCAAGGGGACCTTGAATCTTTTGTCCCCGAGAGTATGGTGCAAGAGCACTGATAAAACACCTATGAAGCACCTACGAAGACCTATGCAGACAAGGTGCACTAGGGTCACTGATAGGCCCTCATGGAGAATAAATGAGAAATGAAGTCCAAAAGGCCTTTAAGGTCTTAAAACAATGTAACCATGGCTAATAGAGCCTAAATATGCAATGAAATGTAATGAAAAGGTCAAAAAGTGTAAAATTATCAATATTGGCAATTATGCATAGAAAGGGCTAAAATTGGGTTTTGAAGGGTAGAATAGGTAATATGATGAATAAAATCATGTAATAATGTTTAAAAGGTCATTTTATGATCATGTAAATTGGGTAGGATGATTAGTTTCCAAAATATCAGGTTGACAAATGAAATTGTCAATCTTGAGCAACTTTTGAGCAACTTTTATTGTCAAAAATGCAAAAATGACAAAAATAGGTGGTTAGAGGTAGTTGGGTGGTTATGGTTTGGTCTTGTAGGCCAAAAGTTCTATAAAAAATTGTACAACAATTATATTTGGATATATTGTGAGTGTTTGGTCGAAAACCATCATTTGAAGTAATAAAATCCATATTTTCATGTGCATTTTCTGAGTTTTCAATGTGGACAGTCAGATCCTTTGTTAATTTTGATGCATTTGATGTTTGTATTTTGAAATATTCTTGTTTTAGGATGATAAAGGAATGATCTAACTCTTTTTTGGAGGCATTGGCATTTGATTTGGTGTTTATTTGATAAAGATATCAAAGTTTTAGTGAAATTTGTCAGAACCCTAGCTTAGGGTAACCAGTGGCTTCATAAATGTGATATCTTTTGTTTTAATGCTTAACCAATCATCATTTTGGGCAGGGATGATGGAAAGGATGTATAATACCTATTCATGTTGTGTTCAAGGTGTCATGCAAGGTTTTGGCATGTGCTACATGATGGTTTCAGACTGTTAGGACAGTCACAGGTGCAGTTTGACTGTCACAGTCAAGTGAAGAAGGCTTTGTTTGATATGAAAAAGTGTATGATGGCCAGGAGGGCTTAGGGGAGTGTTATTTGGTGTTTTTAAAACCTTCCTAAAGTGTTGGTGAAAGTGGAGTGCCCAAGGAAGGGCTTAAACCAGTGGGTTTCCAAAGATAGCAGCAGACTGTCACAGTGTAACACAATGACAATCACAGAAAAATGTAACCTGATGCAAAGGCCATATCTCAGAGTTGAACCATTGGATGTGTCTCGATTTTTTATATGTTGTTCCAAATCAAGTTCTTCAGAATCTCACTAGAGCGATTGAGGAGTTTTGAACCAATTCAAAATGTATATACCTCTGTGTATAGGTATATCTAAGAGGACAGCAAGAAGGTAACTTTGGTTTTATTTAATCAAAGTGTTAAGCATTTTTGACTTGTGAACCTAGTTTGAAGTCTAGTGAATTGTAGGGCTTTCAAATACAATGTGGGAATATTAAACCTTGGTTTTAATGTATTAAAGAGGCTTAAGAGTCAAGTGTTGATCCTTGAGTAGGGTCCAAAGGTGTGAGTAGGTTATCAAACCTTGAGAGGGTAGTCTTAGTCATATTGATGAGATGATCAATCATGATCAATGGGAGTTGGAATGGAGAGTGTGTTTTACCTAGCATGTAGAAGGATCCTCTTGTGTGTCTCCTTGAGTGACTGAACCCTTGAGAGGTCTAGAGTAGGGGATCCCTCTGCATCAACAACGTTCAATCACCAACTGAACTTCGCATTCTAAAATGCATTTTCTAAATTCTGAGTTCTGCACCTCGCTTTTATGCTTTTCTCTTTCACTCACAATTAATGGCTTTGCTGTTTCCTTCACCTAACAGGTACAAAGATCAAATCTTCTTGCAAGATCAGTGCGATTGATTTTATAGCTTGCCTTCCTCGAGCCATAATCTTTTGGCATCCTCCGTGACTTGCGGGCTCCTCATTAAAGTCAACTTGTATGTAGATTTGTTTCATCGATGCACACTCCACCAACCTATGTAATACCTCCACCTGGCATCTAGCTATCATGCTTGTGGACATCCTCCTTTGCTTGGATTCCTATGACGGTTTGAAATACTTTTTTGACCCAGGTTGACTATCGGTTTAGTCTATGTTGCCAGTATGCCCATCAAACATCCTTTCTGTTGTGTTCACTCATTGTTGTGCCTTCATAACACACAAATAACTTTCATCCCAGTTTATACCTTACTCGTAAGCCTTCTTTACTGGTAGATGACCCAAGTCATGTGTACGGGTAGCCTTCCTTCTCTCTGCTCACTGTTATGTGTATTTCCATCATACTTGTCACCCCTTCTTACTTATCGATGACCTTGCCAAACCAGTTGACATCAAAGGCAACTTAATGCCAAATTGCCAAAACAATGCAAATGACACTTTTAGAATCCAAACACTCTGATTAGGATATGGGTTTACTGAGATTTTTATAAGCTTTTGGTAAGAGGATGACAAGGTCTACATTTGCATCGCCTTCAGTGATGTTGGGTTCCTTTGAAAACCCTGCTAAGATTGAATCAATTGAGAATAGGATGCCAAGAAATAAATAGAAATGGAGATTAACGTTTAGGAAATAGTGATAGAGGAGATTGAGAGCAACCATATACAAGAACAAGTGCAAAAATAAAAGTTTTTTATCACTCCAAGAATAAAATGGATAAAATTAGAGGATGTAGAGGAAGAGGACCTAGTGTCTACTAGGAAGAAGAAAAGAGTTTAGACCTCTACTAGAAAGAAGAAGGAAACAGAGAAGGAATAGAAGAAGAATAGAAAGGAAGAAAACCTAATGGTAATCCACACTTTCAACCACTCAATTTGGATGTTCTGGTAAATGTAATATGTGTATATATCTTTGGTACATATAGTAGATATGTATGCTAAATATCTTTCGGTGGATTAAGAGATATTTGAAAAGGCAATAATCAGATATATGATTATTTTTAATAAAACATTGAGTGATATTGAATATATGGTTCCCAAAGGTTTACTAGAAGGTCTGACAAAGAAAAGAAAGAAGGAAATAAAGAAAGAAAATGACATAAGGAAAAGTGCTATGGATAAAGTTTTTAGTCCTTTATTGTAGGAAGCAAGGAGTAAGATTCAACAAATTCCAAATGCAAGGTTTAGAAAGAAAGAACGGGTAAATTTAGTTATGGGCAAAGATCCTGAAGATATAAGGAGAATTGTAAGATAATTAGATGATATAGCTATTGTCACAAAAGTTTGCACCCTTGTCAAACACTAATGTTTAACAACCTTGTGAAACATGGAAACAACCTCCAAGTGTGGGACCTTGCGCATGTGAGGTTGAATTTCTGGAGAAAGTTGACTTCCTATCCAATTAGGGTGCAGTGTTGGATCAACCCAACTCTTTTAAAATCTACCCCTAAGCCTATTATACCACTTGCAGAGGAAAAGGGGGAAGAAAGAATGTTGAAAGGGAAAATAAAGGTGATACACCAAGATTAAAATTTTGTTTTTTTCCCCTACTTATGACCACACAAGAAATCAATGAAAGAAACTCAAAAACATACATAGATTACCATGCTTAACCAATCCCTAAGACATATATGAGATCAGAACTTAATGAAGTATTGGAAGGGATTAAAACATCCACAAACAATACTCATAAAAAAAGTTGATACAACATACATATCAAAAAAAAAAAATTAATAACACATTCATAACAGAGGCAATCTAATTGCACAAGGTAAATGAACTTGGAAAGAGGTGAAAAAGCTAAATTTCTTGATGCAAAGGAAAGGTATATTATAAATATAGAAAATGAGTTCTATATCCAAATGAAGGGTGAAGAACATTGAGAATATGTTACAAAATTACCTTAATAGCTCAGGCATAACTTTGGTAGAACATTGGGTTCAAAGCCCTAATTAAATAGGGTTAGGTTTTAGAGGAAGGAAATCAGATCAGATCAGATTTGATTGTATCCCATAGAACTAGGGAAGAACACCAATTACTCAAAAACTCAGGGTGGCTCTAAATAAAATGGTGTCTAATGTCCTTTGTTAGACCAAAAGTTCTTCTGTGTGCCATAAATGTTCATGGGTGGCCCTAGGAAATGCCTGCAACAGTTGGAAAGAGTAATGGTAATCACTCCATGACATCCGGAAGTGATTGGGAGCATAATCTAATTAGATATAGTGAGTCGATGAGGACCTATATTAAATTTTGAACTAATTGGTCAACAACCACCATGGCACTGTTTGAATTCTAACCTTCACTCCAAGTTTGAAATCTATCTCTTGGATCTTCCCTTCGCTGGTGGATGAATGATTGAGATGTACCCAAAAATACCCCCCAAAAGAGATTAAAACATAGTCGTTGATATCACCTTTAAGTGAAATCGGACAATTATCATTTGTCTATGAAAATTCTATTGGTCCCACAAACTGATTGAGCCTAATCATTGCAAGATCACAACTCAAAATAGTCCATGTCACTTATCGCTACAAATCCTGCGGCCAACAACTAGTGGCTACCACTAACCCCATCCCAGCTTTGCAACCTAGGCCAAAATGGTTACAAAGAATTCGTGATGATGTGACCTAGCATTTACTTTAATCGTTAGCCGCTCATCACAAGATGATGACCAAAGATAACACTTGTTTTTCATGCCATGATGATGTGACCTAGCATCGGTAACCCCATCGCAAACATCACAACTTGAAATAGCTCTTATTCTTGAATGTTGGGAACCATGTGGCCAACATACACTTAACCACCAACTACCCATTGCAACATTATAGTGCCAACTGATGGTGACTATCAACAACTGTGAACCTACGATCAAGTGGTCATGGTAACAATAACTTCCCCCCATAGGTAGCAAGTAAAATAGGGCCAATTCTAGGATAAAAAAGGGACACTCCAGTCGGTCACACTTAAGTGATACAATCGCCTACATCGGCCAACAACAAAATAGAAAAAGGCTAACAAATGACTAAGGAAAACAATGCCTTAAGGGTTTAGGGTTTTAGTCCTTAGGGAAATATGTAGGGTTTAGCCATTGATGATTTCTCATATTGTTTATTTGCATGGCTAAGGCTTACATAAAAATGTCAACATTTTTGGTGACTAAGAGGGGGTGGCAAGCCTGCTTGGCATAAGATCAATAGTCATGGAGAATCCATTAGCTACAGAGTCAAAATTAGGTTTGCAATAAGAAAGAAAATCCTTCCCTTGTATCCTACAAAAAAGGGGTGTGCAAAATTTTGCCATTCTAGGAAAGAACAACTTATGCTTGTGCACTTCTTGGAAAACAAAAAGAACCTAAACTAATTATGTACATTTCTTCTCACTGAATGAGTCAAAGAAAGCCATTGACTGGCTTATCAAAGTATCTTCCTTTCCTGACTATCCTTTAATGCTTCTCATGCTTGTGACCAATGAGATAGGAAAAGAAAAATGATAGGGATTCAACAGACTGTTGGGATGCCTCCCAAAGCTTGAGAACAAAGAAGTTCACTCACGTTTGAACATTGTCCTCCTGAGATAGATGGGTGAACATAAATTGTTCTCCCTAATGCTCAACTTCATGCTTAGAGGTAAGCATGGTGACTTGTAGGTTTGGGCAAGATGCCTGATTGGGCATCCCCTTGAGGGAATAAGATTTAGGCCATCACTACAGTCTCTCTTTTGTAGACCACTTCTATAATTTTCTACTGATTAGGAATGTTGACCCTTTTTTGTTGAAATGGTGATGAAATAGGAACCTCTGAGATATGCCTATGTTGCTTATGATTTATTTCCTTTGCTATAAATGTAATATCCTCCACCTTCTACTCATGGTGCTCAAAAGATAATTCATTGGAGGGTGTCAGGTTAGTGTCCAAATTTAAATGAAATCCATCTAAGTCATCCCAAAAAGAGTCCTCCTCCATCTCCTCTTCACTTCTCTACATAATGGGACCGACCTCGACCCTATTGCATGTATGTCCAAGTAAATATTTAGTAAAATAAAAAAATCATGAAAGGAAAAATTATTTGAATCTTAGATGAAAAATGTTTATCCTTGCTTAATTTCATTTACGTGTGTTGTCTTTTTGTTGGTTGAAAGATTTGTTTGAAAAGATATTTATAATTTTCAACTCTATTTGCCCTTTGATAGAGAAAATATTCACCAATTGTTAGGTAATTTTTATAATTATCGTCTTTCTTCTAAATTTTTTTATGTACAACTCCCACTTAACATAAAATCTTATAATTATTAAATAATAAAATTAGGATTTAATTTTGACCAAAAAGTATGAAAGGAATCCAACACTAGTTATTCAAAATAAACAAATAACTTTCAAGAATTTAATAATTATAAATATGATCCCATAATGATATTTCAAAGCATAGACTAAAATATTAGTTAAGAAATAAGATATTCTTAAATTAAATAACTTGCCACATTAAGAAGAAATTGAATATTTAGAAATAGATGGCACTCTTACATAGAATAATGATAAACATAAATTAATTGTTGTACACAAACTATAATAAATGTCAAAATCTAAATATTCAAAATTTTTGAGTGCAAAGACTCACAAACTTTCTTCAATACTGGAAAAACTTTTGTATAATTTAATTGTGTATAAAAAATAATAATCCTAAGCCTCCTTAACATATTTTGAATATATATATTTAAAACATTTTAATGTAAGCATAAACGAATATTTAAATAAGTCTTGTAAAACATTAAAAGCTTAACATAGTATAATATTAAAGTATTCAAATATTTCATAGAGATATTGTTGAGGTACCACATTCTATGGGTCTCCATTATCACTTTCTCCCTACACTGACTAAGATGCACAACTCGCTCTATAATCTTTTAGCACTTGATTCACCATTGGTATTTTAGCATGTTGGGGAGCAATGACATTTTTTAGCATTGTCCAACATAGTCATAAGGTTTCTAGATGATCTTTAAATTATATTAGAGTAAAATTCACCATTGCTATCTTTCTTATTATTTTTGTACAAAAAGTATTTTCATTGAATATCTCTTCAATGTTTTTTTTTAATTCACTCTTTAGCATCTTTATTGATTCATCTTCTATGTGAAACCCACACTTAATAGATCCTCCTAAATAACTATTTTGACTTGATTATATTCATTTAGTAAGTTACTTAGTTCTATGATATCCTTCTTCAGGAATGTGGATCTCCATCTTATGCTCTTCCTCCACATAATACATCTAGTGTTAGTAGTAATTGGAAGAATTTTTTTTTCCACTACTTTATACATTCATAGGTCAATTATTTCTCTCACCACATTATCTACCTACTACCATATACATTTTTCATGTTTGGTGTTTACAATTTCTATATTAATTAACTTTTTAATGACTTAATATACTCATAGACCTTCTTTAATTCTAGTTGTAGGTTCTAATGCATGCTATAAACATTTCAAATTTCAAGTTTTGATACACTTTAAAACAAGAAGAATTTTCTAAATGAAGTCTAAGTTCATCATGAGATCACCTCAAATTTCAAAGACAAAAAAATTAACATGTATAGATCAAATTTAGAGTGTAAGAAACATTTAACACCACATAAAACATCACTCAAAAGCTAAGTTATGGTCATAATTAAACTTATACTTTAGAATTTTAAAAAGTATGAAATGTTGTTGAAACCCTAGACTATGAGTTGTTGAAAGTCTATGAAGTCCAATTTTTAACTATTATCCTACATAAATTTACAAATCTAAAAACCAATTATTTTCTAATAATAAGTAATGAATTTCTCAATTTTCATGCAAAGTAAAAATGTCTCAATCCAAAAATTCAAGAAACCATGGTCTCTATATTAGCCTAATAATAACCTCCAAGTGGAAGATGATCCCTAAGAAACAAGATAAATATGAACTCAACTTTCTAATATACAATACAATAAAAAAATGGTATTAATTTATTCAAGTTTAGGAATATAAAATAAATCAATATAACATATCAAGATGACCATAATCACCTGATTCCATTTTAACATTTACTTTATACATATATCATAAAATGATAAACTAAAATAATATAAATAATATGTTTATTCAAAGTAGATGCTTTTCTCTATATTACAAGCTCAATTAGGGCTCTTAAACACTCTAATCAAATGAGTCACAAACATCCTTATTTCACATTATCAACAAATGGTACAAAAAGGTCTACCATGCCAGCAATGAAAAATGAACTTGACATGCTCTCATTGGATATCTATAAATCTAGGTATCCCTAATGGAGAAATAATTACACCTAAACAATTGGAACCCTTAGAGCTATCTCTCTAAACTAAGAGATTTTTAGTCAATAAATTAGACACACACATCATACAATATGAGGTATGATACAATTATAGCATGACATGTCAAGTATACACACATTACAAATCAAGTACACGAAGTTCAAAAAGGATTATAGACGCCAATCAATAATATATAAGGATGCATGGAAACATCTACTAAAATGAAATAATGAGCACCCCAATACATATACATACATATACAGGGGCACCCCAATGCCCTTGTCCTCCCAGAATAGGACAGAAAAAACACAAAAACAAGATGGCATAGTCCCGAGATGGGGTCAAATAATCTATGCAGCTAGGTGATATTAGATTTGGAGTAGAAGGGGCCAAAATAGGCCTATGGGAGAATGAAGATAGGACACTCTAAAGTAGGAGCACAAATATGAGGTGTGAATTGTATAAGGTTACAATTTATGATGCTACACATACATACATATAAGTACTAATAACATACACAATACTAAAATAACTAGCAATCACACTTTGTTGTGCAATGTGTATGTTGAAAAGGTGTGGAAGGTGAATTACGAAAAGAATGGTCTATTTCTTCCATTTTTTTATGTAGTACACGAGGTTAATTGGTAGACCATTTAGCAAACAATGTGCAAAAAATGTCTTAATGGAGAAGTGATAGCTTCAAAGAAACTATGCATTCAGTTATAAGGATCCACATATAATTAAAATGAAACTTTTGAATCAATAAGATAATCATGCTTAGTTACCAATAGGTTCATATTATGTTTCTAATAGAAGGAGAGGGATAGAGATGGAGATGTATAAAAGAGGTAGAGTGAGATACATGGATAGGAATATAGAGATAAGGGATGGAGGTAGAGAAGAAGATAGAAATAGAGATGAAGATTGAGATGCAGATGCAAAAGGAGAGGCATATGGGGAGAGAGAGTGGGAGAGAGAGAGAGAGTTGGGGGGGGGGGTTACATATGGATAAGGGGGAGAAATTGATAGGAAGCTAGAGATATAAATAGAATCTATCTTGGTTTGATTAATTACTTAAAGTCTAAGGTATCACAAATAAATTGTAAAATAATTTTAATTTCTATAATATCAATCTTGCTACTTTGTTACTAGTTCCTTCTTTCAATTTATTTAACATTCAAACTATTAATTTACCTTTCTCATCTTTGATTATATGAGATGATCTTATTGAATCACCTTTTGGAGCTCCATCAAATTTACTTGAACCATCTATGTTTTGAAATGTTCATTTTGGCTTCTTTCATTAATATAACATAAATAACTCTATCAGTCCCATTAATAGGGGCAAGAGAGTGAAATGTTATTATATGCTATTTTTTCTTCTCATTTCTCTAATAAAATTAGGTTATTAATGAAAATAATCAGATATATTTTATATTGACATCTTTATTTAAAAGTAAAATAATAAACTAATTATATTCATTTGCAATCTATAATAATATAATAGTCTCGTATGATAATGATATAAATATAAATAAAAACTAAAACATAGCCAACATTTATTTTTTTAAATAACTAAATAACTATTACATAAATAAAATAACTCTTCAAATAAAAGAAAAAAAGAAAAAAGAGAAAATAAAATAATAGCTCTTACGTTAATAATTTTATTTTATTTCAAACCTTCTCCTTGAAAGAATATATTTAAACACAAATAACAAACCTTGTCACTAGATAATGGTAAGTCATCCCTACACGTGTCAATCCCTATTGATAACCATTAACTCAAAGAGGCATTGGAAGTAATAAAATCACAAGAAAGTGGAGAGAATTCTCGGCTTCCTTTTGAGAGTGAAGGGGATGTTGCACAAAAACATCCATAAAACAAAATCAATGACATTATTATAAGTTGAACGATAAGAAAAAGAAACTTGTACTAAAATTTAAATTATATATGTATATATTTAAGTGTAATATTATATAGAAATTATATATTTAAAATAAATATGTTTTAAAAACATTTCTTACATTTTAAAAGTGTATTTTTATATTAAATGTCTTAAATTTTTAACACATTTTATTTAGCTATAGATAGATTTAGATTATATATGATATATATTACAAATATAAAAATAACATATAATGAATATATAAGGTTTTTCGATATGATATTATTTAAATTAATTTATTAATAAAAAGAGAACAAAATTAAAGAAAGAAGAATAAATCAATTTGGAGGAACAATGTTTATGAATTAGGGGAAGAGCACTAGTAGTCATCATAGCTAACTTCGCGCACCCATAGATACTAAACGGTACATCAGATTTTGATTTTATTTTTTTTAGTTGTCTTTGTATGCAACTTAACTGTTCATAGCTATTGATCTGGCTTCTGGGTAGTAACGTTGCACGCTGTGGAATTAGTTATGCGCACAAAGGTCAAAAAGTACACATTTCAAAGTGTCGCCTGATACCTAACTAAAGATGTTCTAGTAACCGTCAACTCAAAATCACTAGTACTTGTTGACAAATGTCCCAATAGTGGTGCAAAAATGTTCCAATAGTGGTACACAAATGGGACAAATGTTCTAATAGTTTTGCACAAATGGACCAATTAATTATAAAAAATGATTGGCTATTGGTACAAAACAAATTTATTAATGGTGTTTTCACTATAATGGCTATTAGGGGGTCAACATGACAATAAGGTGACGATTATTGAAACTATGTTATCTATTGGTGCTCTTCTCCTAAAAGAAATTTTAAAAAAACTAAAATTATAATGTGAATTGAAAAGAAATTAAAAATAATAATTAATTTAAAAATAAAAAATAAAAAAGTTCACGGTGTGAATATATGAAAATAAAAAAGTATCCGTTCAGCTCTTATAGACTGTAGAATGAGTTGGGGAAGAAGCGGGTCAAGGCAAAGTCTACGGGTGAGTGGGTATGAGAAATTTATTAAAAACTATTCGTATTTGTTGGAATACATAGTAATTTAAATTGGAGGAGACTTATATGTTTATGTACCCCACAACTATAATAAGAATCTACGTCTCTTAAAAAATTGAAGGACGCTGGTCAAGCGGTCAAGTCACAAGTGTATACTTTTCAAATAAAGATCTGAGTGTCTATTCCAGACTTTTCAAAAGCGAGTACGCCCACCTCACCAATTTGACTTGTTGACTTTTCTTCAGCGAAGTCGTCTTCTCTATGCAGTAAAGCGTTAAGATATAAGCTGACTTTAAGCATTAAAGTAGACAGAAATATTCTCTCACGGAATTTGGGCGAGCAGAAGGTTTAGAGGAGAAACTTTTTCGATAAAGGCGTGGTATATTAGAGGTATTGTGAGATATGACGAAATTAACCTTATCTTGGATAGTATCTTTATCCAATAACTCAACCCACATGAGGTTACCCTTGTGTCTTCTTAGGCTTTAAATTCTCCTTACCTCTCCTCTCAAGCTATCTCATGCCGACACTTGTCATCATGGGATTGGGTTGAAAACCATCACATGGATCATGAATCATGCAATCTTGGCCCTCCACAAACCAGATCAATCTTGACCATCCAATCTTCAATTTATCCTATAAATAGAACCCTTCTCCTCAAGCAAAGGAGGAAGCATTAGAGCATTGTTACTATACTGGAATTAGCATAGATACCTAGCTTTCTCATAGAATCACTCTTGGCATTTGCATAAGAATTTTTTTTTCATTTTCAACCATCTTGAATCTCCATTTGACAACCATGGCTAGTGCTAAAAGCTAAGAGCTACACTCATTTGGAACTTGGATAGGAGGGAAACAAGGGAGAAGTATCAAAGGAATTCGTGGAAGCATCTTAGGGAGGTTATTCTCTTTTTTTTTTCTTTTTTTTCTATGTTAAGCTTCTTTCATGGTTTTTTAAAAATCTCTTTTGATATGTTTTGAAATCCTTTTTTGTTCATTTGTTTTGGTTTTATGGTTGAAACTAACATATTAACATTGAACTTTGTTTTTGGCTCTTGTCCACATTTCCATGCATCAAATATTATTTTAAAAAGATAAAACATATTGTATGGCACTAGAAGAAACATACAAAAACTAATTCATCTAAATTTTATAGCATATATGAAATGATTCCTCTATAAACATGACAAATAGATATGAACAAAGAAAATATCTATAAATATTCATATTATAATTGGAGAAGACTTGTGTAATTGTATACACCAAAATCATAATATATATCTCCATATCTATTACATTTCGATGTTGAAGTTGCATTTTTTTTGTCTCTGGGTTGAAATTTGAGGTTTTTCCCCCAATGGTTTTTCTTGGCAGGTTTTTGCATCATAATGATTTTGTAAACAACTACCTTATTGAGGCGGCTTTCGATGGGTTGTTTGCAAGTTTTTTCTTTCAGTCTAAAGTTTAAGGATTCCTTCCAAAACCCTATGAGTTTATTTGCGTGAGTCTATTCAATGTTGCCTATTGTTATGATGGAATGGCTAGTAGTTCCTTTTAGTTTTGGGTCAAGTGGTGCCTCCAAACTCTTATCTAAGTCTATAGGTGGCCCTCTTGAAACAAGGTTGTAGAATGCATTCCAAAATTTGTTGTTTGTTTTTTGTTTCCTTGGTTGGCTTGTTGGAAGCACAAGGGTTTTTGGTTGGAATATGGTTCAGGGTGACCTTTGAACCCCTTCATTTTGAAAGTGTAAGCGTTTGAGGACACGAGATCCTTGTTTTTGCTAATTGATTGCTTTTGTCAAAATCCTCTCTTTCTACACATGGGTTTCCTTTGTTTAGGTGTTGGTGGGCTCATTGCTTGTGATTTCTACCCTATGTTTCTAGTTCAGGCCCTCTCTTGGTTTAATCTATTTCAAAACATAATTTAAGAAAAGATACAAATGCAACATCACATACAAAGAATATACATGTTGTAAATTAAGTATATAGTATAGAACAAGGATATTATAGCATCAAATCAATAGCATACAAGGTTACAAGGAAAAATCCATGATAATCAATAAATGATCTCACATGGCATCACACTTGAAGAATAAATTTCAAGGATGCACTAGGAACTAATGAAAGTGATTCTCATAGTACTCTCTATATGTCTTATAACCTAGATGAAAATATTATTGATAATTATAATAACAAAAAATTATCTTCGATTCACATGATCCAAAAATATGTAAAAAACTGATAAACATCACAAACTTAACATTGAACTAGATAATCATAATCAAATCTCAATAATAATTATATTTAAAATATTCATAATGAAATACTAAAAATCAAATTTGCAATTCACATATGTGAATCTAAAATACACAAGTCATACGACTTTTTTTCTATCCACATGGAGTTCCATTAATACGTGTGATCTAATATTAGAATATGAAAAGACTCCAAGCATAATATTGCAACATGTATGCTCCTGTAATATGTAGTCAAACAAAATATGCTAGTATAAAATCCCAGTAATAACATACATAAATGACTAAAAAAAAGTCAAATAAAATAATAAAACATATCAATTTATAGCATAAGTAGTTAAGGTGCAAAATGAAAATAACTTGATGGCTATACACAACATCGAAAAAAGTTAAATTAACAAAAGATCATATTATAGACTAACAAATATTAAAATATAAATGATTTTGCATGTCTATAATTAAATATTTATTAAATTTACTTATGTTTATGTATTCTATTAAATTAACCTAAAATAAGCCTTATAAATTGTTTATATCCCCTTTTAATATTATAATCACAATAATAGAAATATTAAAATACAACACTAATGATAAACCAAAATAAAGAGAAAATAATATTATAATATTTTCAATGAATCAAAGCTAGAAAAGTATATTAGAACGCAATAATAATCTATTAAGTTGTAATACACACTATGGTACTATAAACCAAGGAGATTAAGATGTTAAGTTGTTCAAGAATGGTTTTTAGGAGGTGGAGACAAAAAGCATAGCAATGTGGTTGATTTAAAGATGGTAAGTATAGGAGAGACATCAAGAAAACCATTTTGTAGGAGGAAAAAGAGATCAAAGAACGTTTAAGTAGGACTTTGAATGGGATGTAAAGAAATTAGAGATCAAACTAATTTCTAGTCCTTTTTTTCTTTTCAATCACGCTTCTATCAGTAAAAGGTATTAAAAGCTTTGGTATGAAAAGGGGTTTTTAATGATCAGCTAATATTTTTCTTTTAGAACCATGTTAATGCCAAGAAAACCATGATATTAAAAGGGTTTTTAGGATACCTATTAATATTTAGTCTTGGTAATGGTTTGTGGCCCTAAGCAACAATTAATTGTTGTAACAATTTTAGTGTATATATATATGTGTGTGTGTGTGTGTGAATAAAAATACTTTTTATAATTGGTTATAATAATTGACAAAATAGTATTATTGGTATGGTTTAAGAAGGTAGTAAAATGATTTTAAAAAGTATTTACGAAGTTATTTAAAATTTATTTATAAACTAATTTTATAATGGTGTAACGAAATATTTAAGGTTTTTTGAATCAAATATATTTATAATTTTTTACAATGATTTAAATTTAAATTTTGATTCATCTTAATGAAATAAAGGAATAAGTCAATGTTTGAGTATAGTGAAGCCTATTAGATCTTATTTAATAGATATTCACATTTCTAGAATCAATTGTATTTAAGAATTATGTTTAGTATTATAGATCTTAATTTTTATCTACCTTAATGGAATAGAGAAATAAAACATTAAATATAGTTAAGTCTACTAGATTTCATTAATCCAAATTGATGATTCTATGAGACTATGAATGGAGAACAAGAAAGAGGTTAACAAGTATATATAAAAGAGAAAGCTAAGTAAATACTTATATAAAATATAAAAAGATAATGGAATTTTAAATCACTTACGAATGAGAATGTAAAGAAAAGAGAAAAGTGTGAAGAAATAAAATTTTATCTCTCTCTTCTTATTATGTTAACCAAGGTCTACCAAAAGCATCAAATGCACATACATGATTTCAGATGATTATCTAACTTTACTTAAATGAAGTGTTTGTCTTGTTGTTCATTGACCTGAAGTAATATTGTAAATGATCAAAAATCGCATATAGATATCTAATGAAGAAATTTAGAAGACCTTGCATAGATAAATATGGTATTACAAACTAGGCCATAGTCTACAATGTGGTCCTAGACTAGTGTATGTCATGTGCATCAACCAAGTAGTGTGACCTAGTCCTACAATGACATGAAATTCAGTGATTTGTGTAGATTATAACATCTAAACTTGTTCATGAATACATATTTCTTAAAAGAATAGTGCAATTTTCTTAAGATATAGGAAAGTACCTTGGCTTTTCTTAATAGCCATGAAACCACAAGAGACGAAAAAATATAGAAAATATGTAAGACATGCAATTTAAATTTAAAATTCACGATTTTGATGAATTCATGGGCCAAAGTATTACAACAATAATGTATTTAAATGAAATTTATCATATCTTCTACTTTACGATTCTTATTTAATTAATTTTTATGCATTATAGTGACATCAAAAGTAATTGAGTATAGGTTCATAGTCACATAATTAGGTGTAAGCTAATAAGATAACAATTAGGTTTTAAAATATTGATTTTTTATGATATTGGTTAGTGGGAAACTTGTTAGATGGTTACTATTACTACATGAATTTAACATCACCATTGTTGACAAGCAAGTAAATGTAGTAGTTGATCTTATATCTAGACAACATATTCAAACAAAGGAACTAATTGTGGGTGATTTTATTTTATGAAAACTTATTTGCCTTAATATTGCATACACCTTAACATGAAGACATAGAAAATTGCTTGGTTTCATGAAAAACACCACCATGTTTGCCAACAAGGAAAACATCCCATTTGGTTGAACACATTCCATGTTCATGGGTAGTTGGTTATTTATTCTACAAATGGTCTAATAGTGTTATGTGTAGATTTCTAAGGGAAGATGAAGTATATGGAATTCTAAAGGCCTATCATGATGATCCTTGTCGAGAGCTCTTTGTATCCAAGTGAACAACATTCAAGATCCTGAACACATGATACTATTGGCCAACACTACATAAGGATGCAACTTAGTATACAAGAAGATGTGATCACTACCAAAGAATGGGAAGGCCTAAAAGAAGTTATGAAATGCCCCTAAAATGATAGTTTATGATTGCACCTTTGATAAATGGGGCCTTGACGTTATTGGCCCAATAGACTCAACCTCAAACACTAGGGCATATATATTAGTATGTATAGATTATCTAACTAAGTAGGTAGAGGTTAAACTTTGAAGGCTACTAGAAACACTAAATTAGCCACATTTCTATATGAGGAGATCTTCACAAGATATGGTGTGGCTAGACAAATAGTAACAAACTATGAACTATATTTTACATCAAAATTGATTGCACAATTGGTCAAGGAAGATGAAATTATAAATAAAAAGTCAAAACCATACCACCCACAATCAAATAGGTTGGTTGAGGTTACAAATAGGGAATTTGAAGAAATTTTGACAAAGATGGTTTAATTACACAAAAAGGATTGGGCAACAATATTACTAGGAGTTTAAGCATAGAAGAGAACATGGAACAATAAAATATTGAGAATAATAAAATAGTTAGGAATTGATCTTAATGAATCTCAAATAGATCGATTACACCAAATCAATGATTTAGACAAATTAAAGTTAGATGCAGCTAACACACAAAAAATCATACAAAAATAGAGTACTAAATGGCATGACTAATTCATTAAAACTAAGTAATTTCATGACTATGACTAGTTATTTCTATATGATTCTAGATATAAGGACTATAAGAGAAAACTACAAAAAAGGTGGCTAGGCCCTTATGAAATACAATAATTCTTTTTAAATGGAGCTATACAAATTACAACTATTGATCTAGTTCAATTTTTATTGATGAGCAATGGGTACCACCTGAACCTCTATAAGAAGCCATATAATAAGAACTATTTCTTATAGAACCTACAAAAAATGTTCACTTCACCATGTATATCACATGCACGCTTAGTGCCTACCATGTCTATAGAAATCACTCCATCCTCTTAGTATTAGGAGCAATCAAGGAGGAAGACTGATGGTGGGAGGGGAGGTTGAATCAGTCTTCATCGAATCTAGAAAATTAAACCTCAAAATAAGAACTGATAAACTGCAGCAATACTCAAATAACCAAATTAAAAACACAACACACAACACCAAGATTTTTGACATGGAAAACCTGGTTAAGGGAGAAACCATGGTGGGAACCTACCCAGAGTAAGATGATACTCTGTAGTAGTATGTGAAAATATTACAATGGGGAATGCACATGCATTCAGGCACATTCCCTATAGCTCACTTCTCAAAAGATATTTGCCTAGAAGGCTACAACCCTCAAGGAAGTCTCACTGACTTACAATATGATTCAGAATACAATTATGAAGGAATGAACTGCAATGATGACATCTACAAATGCCTAATGACAGTTCCAGTTAAGTACAATTGTATGCTCTACAACACCAAACTCACCTCAACACCTCATTGAATGATATATCCTTGTTTGCACATTCATTTCTCTCTGATAATGTAGACACAATAGTAACACACAAATTGCATAAGAATCTCACCTATAGATACAAATCATCAACCTTGATAACAAGGTCAGCTAAACCATCAACCTTCAACTTACAATTATAAAAATTACATTGCACGATACAAAGATCAACCACAAGACCAATATTATGATTTACATTACATAGCATGGACCTAATTCAAATTCTCAAATGATCACATCCAATAGAAATCCTACTAAGACCAACCACAACATGCTTCACGACCAGAAATATCACATTACACGAAAATCATCACCAATTCATAAAAAATCACCAAAACTTGCACAAAGATAAATGTTAATTGCCAAAACAAATAGGACATGACTAGGAAACACCAAGAAACATGTTAGAATTATCTGGAACATCTGCACCAACATTTTAAATCTTCATCGATCAACATCTAGAAGCTCAAGAACACAACCAATCAACAATTGTCACGAGAAAAGATAACTTGCAGAGCACCTAATCATGAACCATATGAAATGAAGATTCATAAGATCACCCCAAACAATATCCCAAAGTCTCAGCACAAGATCTGATCATACTGGAGGAAATACCGGATTCTGCAAAATAGTGATCAACAAAACCAAACTTTAAAACCGGATCAGAAAATCTTCCCAAACTCACCGGAATAGATCACAGGAATATGTTGACATCAATGACAACAACATATCCTAGCAGTAACAATGATCAACTAAATCAAACGATCTCCCCAATAATCCAACACTTAGTCATCCATCTTAACATCTATAAAGGAGCCTATTGCCTCATTTACTAATATTTAATAGATATGAATACCTCATAAAAAACAAATAAGAATACACTACACTTTATTTATCGTCATCCATCTAGAAAATTCCATTGAAGACACCCATACAATATCCTCGAGGTTATTTTCAATAGGGACCTAACATATTTTTTATAAGGTAAAATAGGTTTTGAAGTGGACCTTAAATCCCTTACAATGACCAACATATTTTGAATAAAGATAACCAAACAAGTAGAAAACCAACAAAAACAACAACAACAAACAAAAATAGGGCATGCGATTGAATTAACCTACTAAAGATCTTTCAGAATCTTGGTAGCCTCCATATCCTTCTATATGATCTGGTCATGCATGTTTATGACCTTTAATCACTTGGTCCAAGTTATCAATAGTCTTAGAATAGCTATGAGTCCTAGAGGGGGGCCCCTATGCCTTGGACGAATCCTAATTCCCATAACCACTAGTAAGACTAACAACCTCCACCTCCACACCATCAACATAAATTTTTTAATCCTTTTCCTTTTTCTTTTCCATTCCTAGGGATTTGGTAGTTTAATTTAACATGTAGAGAACAACATTATTCCTCTTAATAGCCTCATTGCTAACATTAACCATAGTATTGAGCTTATTGTTTACATTTGCAACCAAACCTTCCAAACCGCTGATTATTTTCTCCTAATTCAACTTCATGTGCTTTACATCATTGGAAACAAGTTCAATTAGATCCAACATTTTCTTAGACTCCTTATTATCCATACACCTCTTACCTAGTCCACTATGAGGGCCTTAATCCTCCTCATCATGGAATATAAAAATGCTGTCCATTCCCCTTAAGTCCCCCATCAGGAAGCGTATATTAGAGTATGGCCAAAATGTCATAGTACATTACTCAGATATGTTTATTGACTCTAAATATGATTTATCATATGAAGAGGCTTGATATCACATTGGTAATATAAAGTAACCCTTTCCCAAGAAGAAAGCCAAGAAAGATCCCACTCTTTCCTAGTCTAAGGGCTTTGAAATTGAGGAGGATGAGGTTGAGCTTGTGTCTCCCATTAGGCATAGCTTATCTAAATATTTTCTAGGGACTTCTCAAAAGGTGAAAAGGTCTGGGATAAGCTCATTGTTGATATTAAGGAGTGCTCGAACCCCTAGAAAGGTAAGAATGACTCATGTTGATAAAACCAAAAGGGTGAGTGTAGATGTGGGTAGAAGTGTGAACGTGGATGATGAGATTTCCTTGTTTGATAGGAATTTTTTGGAAGGGATGACGGCAAAAAAATATGTTGAGACTTAGGAAAATGGCATGTAGATTGGTCTTGATCCTCATGATAGTGCTGAGGAGGAGATCCCCCCGAATTCCTTTGAGGATGTGGAGATGTTTCTTTCGAGATGGTCTTTCCAACCTAGCGAATTGGGTGGTCTCTCATATTATGGATATCAAATTTAACCTTTACTCCCTCTCTAACAAGGTCAAGAATCTTTCGTCAATGGGACCTAACATGTTACAACACAAATTAATTACCTTTACTCACTCTAGCCACTTACAAACAACTACCATCACCTTCTTGCAACATGCAACTACTGCACTTTCAAAGAAAATCATACTAAGTGTAGATTACATTTGCACATTTCATCATCTTTCAACCATGGTTGTTTTTTTTAGGATACCTATCTTCACTCTATTTAATTCCAACTTTAAGGAATTCTCTTCTGTCACATCCATTAATTCTCATCATTTTCCATTTTCAAATTGATCACTCTATGATTACATTCAAATGTACCTCATTTCAAATTTGATAACTTGATACGTATCCATCATTTCATTACTAGTATTTTCCATGTTGAATTCATTTATTATCACCTCCTCTAGTTATTTTTTTAAAATTTCACTCATTTATGAAATTTATTATTTGATTATATCATCCAAAAAATTATACAATTTCTTTCTTGCATACTTCCTACCTTATTTTTCATTTCAAGAAAAATGTAACCTTTAGTTGGAGGGAGATTTCACATTGATTATCATATGTGAAACCCATTTGAAAATCTCATTTGCATAACTATTTAGTAGAAAAAAAGGAATAAACATAATTTAAATAAGAAACTATACATGACACCAAGAATTGTGAAATCAATTGTAGTAAGTTAGAAGGAGAACTAGTAAGGAGCATTTGTGAAAAATTTTAAATAACAATTGAAATTAATTTCAGAATAGAACTACAAGAAAGAAGCTCCTAAACATAGGATTTTTAGAGACGTGATCATTGTTAGAGAGTCATAAAACCTTAAATTATTGTTTATAAATCAAGATTGTTGACCATTTTTTGATTGCGCAAACTAGGTAGAGTATTTTCTAAAGTTGAAAAGGTATAATGAGGTAATGAAACATCAATTCGCATAAAAATTATAGAGTAATGAATCTTTGATTATGGTATTGAGGATTGATTCTTTGGAAGCTACATTTAGATAGGTTTTCCTTCAATAAGGGAAGAGCCTCCATTCTCAGCAAATATAGTAGAAATCCTGGTTGAATTTGTATGACCTAGTGAAGAGTTTGAATCCTCAACACAAGGTACTAAATGCCTCTCTTTATCCTATTTATGTGTGTCCATCATTATGCATGTTATTAGGTATCTAACATGTGATTGTATTTAATCCTTTCTTTACATATTGTATTCTAATTGTTTGAGTCATTTACACCATAAAAGACTTGTGACTATTTTAATTTTTTCGTATAATATTCTAAAGATGAAGTATATAAATATATAAATAAAGGGAATCATTTAGCTCTATCACACCATTGTTTTATAGTATTTTTATAAAAAGAAGGTTGAATTCTCAATTTTCAAATTTTTCCTAAGAAGAATTTTGTGCATGGAATAACATTAATGGTAGGCCCTTGAGGCCTAAGACAAATAAAGAAGATAGGGCACATGAAGAAATTGATAAATGCCAAGTTGATAAAACACTTTAAGAAAATGGGACACCTAAGGTTAATGAGACACCACCAAAGATAGAGATAGAGAAAAATGTGTCTCTTTCTCTGCCAATTATCTCACCTATGCACATCCCTTATGAGAAGATAGAGACATAATTGAAATAAAATAAACCTGTAGCCTTTGGAGAAAATTCTACAAAATTAGAGCCTAAAAACCCTATTTTCAAGTAAACGCCTTTATTTCTAAACCTCACAAAATTAACATTCATCTTTTCCCTCCTCAACAAAAAAGAAACCAAAAAGGAATATTTAGTCAAGGAAGTGTTCACACCACCTAATGTCAAAAGGAACTATAATAGAATAGGTGAATTCTAAACATAAGGATGTCTTTGAGGTTGAGAATGATTCAAAGAGGGAAAACTTATTTACAGATAGGGAATAGAGAATAAGTGAACAAGCAAAATTCATCCAAAATAATTTAGCAATAAATGAACAAGTAAAAAGAATGCAACAAATGTATATCAAACCAAGCTTAGAATCAAATTTTGAGGAAGATATATAGACAACAATAAAAAAGGTTAAGCCTTCCTATAACCTAGGGATGTGAGAGGAGATAAAGTCCTTGATTAAGTTCTATGAAGACATGATTTTGTGGGATGAGAAGGATTTTTTTTTAAGAATAAGAAGTAATTAGTGAATTACAAATAACTCCTCAAAGAATTTATTAATTGGAAGAACAATTAAAAGAGTATTAATTGCAAGTTTATGAATAGAAAAGAATAAGGTTGGATCAGTTAGCCCAAATGGGAACTATAAAAATAAATAAGAAAACTGCATCTCCTACTCAAAGCTATAGTCCTCCAAGAAAACTTTCAACTCCTACATTGGTAAGCCTCATGATAAAATTATGATATAGAATGGAAGATTTTCTCTAATGAAACAAGAACAAGAAAAGGAGAAAAGAGAGACCACAATAAAACATGAAAGTCTAAATTTAAGAGAAAAACTTAAAAATCAAAAAATGGATAATCAAAATTGAAAAGATAGCTAATATGGAAATTAAACTCATGTGTTGTAGATAAGTTGGTAGGGTTTATGCATTATTCCTACAAGAGAAACTTTTGAGTTTCCATTTTTGTGAATTAGTTAGTGATCTTCCCATTTCATTAGTTACAGCGAGGTCATTTGTATCGTCTTACATAAGAGCCATCCCTAATATGCAAAATAAACTTTTTGAGTTTTATTTACATGACATGGTTACTCCATACAACACCAATCAAAACCCATTAATGTTTGTACAAGATATTTAGGTTAAAGAAATTGCATTATTTGTTAGAAATGAGAATTAGAGAGGTGATATTTACCATGAAATAGAGAATTAAATTCCCCTTAAGATCAAGGTAGACACAAAGGATCCAAATAGGGTCATCAAAGAATGGATTGAACTTATTAGAAAACTAGGAGTGTGGAATAAAATCCTAGGATACATAAAAAAATTATTATGATAGAATCAAGGGATTCATTTTAGGAAGAGGTTGAGAAGTATTAGGATTATCTTGAAGAACCATGAAGTGAAGAGAAACAAGACTCACTCCATTTTCAATTATGCAACATGAACCACCAAGAAAAATAGGTAAATTAGGGCATCTCTTGACAATCAAATCACTTGGCTTCTACTATATTAAGTCCTCCTCTTCTCCTATACCCCATTCCACATTTGTAAAGCTAGAAGAAAATGCATAAGAAGATGATGAATTGATGGCCATAGAAGTAGTTGTAGGATTTGAGAAATACAAATCCACAGAACCCAAAGAAACCTGCATGCAAGAAACCTGTCACAGAGAAAGAGAGAGAACAAATACCAGGGTTTTGGCTCTAACAAAGAGAAAAGATTTATTATCAGAGAAAAAATGAATCAAGACAATGAATAATACAAGAGATCAATCCTTATAAAGGAGATCAACACCAAAAGGAAAACCTAACCCTAAGGTGAGAGCATTTAATAATTAAATATTAATTATTAAATGGCTAATGTATGCATAAAGAGAAATCTTAAGAGGAGAGCAAATTTAATTAATTACTTTACTCTAACACCCCCTCTTTTGCATTGTAGTTCCTTTGCTTTCTTCTGTTCTAGGTTTCAGGAATTTTTTATGTACCTAAGGTTTGATATTTTTTCTAAGCACTTTGGGGCTAAATGGACCTCACCATCATGCTCAGAAGGCTCGAAAACCCCTATGGTCATATAAAATTTGACCTATTTTGGTTCCTGAGCCTCTGGGAGCATTTTTTTTCTCAGATCCAGGCCGTACGACCTTGGCAAGCAGATCGAGAAAAAAATTTCAAAAAAAATTAAAAATTTGCCTTTTTACGGCATGCAGGCCAAAATTTGCCCCTGCAGCCCCCGCCGGCAGCCCTTTCCGGTGTTCTTTTCTAGTATCTAGCCGCCGTTGCTGTTTCTCCGGCCACCGCCGGCCTGGTCTCCGGTCCCCGCCGGCGGTTGCATGTCCCCGCACCGGCCCCCGCCAGCCAGTCTCCACCCGGCCACCGCTTCCCTTTCGGCCGCCGCCTCCTTGCGCTGCCGGCTGCCTGGCCCGCCACCACCTGCCGCTGCCGATTTCCCCGGCTCCGCCCACTCCCTGCTCAGCTTGCCGCGCTCAGCCTTGTGCCGCCACCGCTTGCGGCCCCAAGCTCGACGTTGCCGGCCGCCGCTCAGGCTCCATGTTTTTTTGCCGGCCAGCCACCGCTCCACCACCGAAGCTCCACCCGGCCGCCACCGGTGCACCACCCACTAGCCACCGGATGACCAACAGGCCACCAGACCTTTTTTTTTTGCTTTTTCAGGGGGGGTTTGGTTTTTTGACCCTATCTTGGGCATACAGAGTCAGATTTTTGAGAACGAATAGGCGTCGGAAAGCTGGTTCCGAGGCCAACCTCATGGTATTTGTAATGTTTTCCAATTTTTTTGTTTGAATATGTTTTTTTACAGTCAAAGTGAGGTCTCTTTTTTGCACTCCGAGAGACGTAGAATGAGCATCCGACCTCCGTTTTTTGAAAACTTTATATTTTCGGAAAGCATGTTTTGTGTAATTTCCAAAAATATGAGTTTTTTTTCCAGATTCTACTCCATGCATATTTTATTCAGTTTTTTGCTTTTCAGCACTCTGGTGGATATCGTGGTTGTTTCAGGTCTTGGGATCTCTTTTCTGAGTAGGGTGTCTCTATTTCGATTCTCGTTTCTATTTCGAGTCTTCTTATCATTGTAGCTTGTAGTTATGCAAACACACTGAGATAAAGTGCCATCCTGCATTGTTTACTTGGAATCTTGCATATCTTGTGTCTTGTTGTACATGCACTGTTGATCAAGTGCCATGAGGGGGTTGATGTTTGCCTGTTGTTTTCCATCTTCCTTTGTCAAGTGAGTGTTCCTTCCATGACATTCACCTCATGATGATGTGTCTCAACACCTTTGATGTTCTTGGTTCTTCATCATGCAGTTGTTTTTGGCTGTCCTTTTCAGTGTTCCTGTCCCTCTCCCACTTCCGCATTATGGGGAGGTTTATCCTATTGGTTCTAATGCTTCCATGGTTCGATTGATCAGCTCTTCAGGCTTTGGTTTCTCATGCCATCTGTATCTTCGATTTTAGTTGTTTCACCTTGTTTGCCTCCTAATTCGAGTAGTGTCATTTGAGGGCACTCATGCAGATTACAGTCTTCTCTACCTGGTCATGTTCTAGTTCAGTGGATGTTCTTCAGATCAGTAGTTATTCTTCGATAGAGTTTGCATGTTCTTCATGCTTCAATGGTATTCTTTTCCATCTCTTTTTGGAGTAGAGTTTTGTTCCCATGTGGTTTTCTCTATTTCTTCAGTTCATAGAGATTTCATTGTATTTGGGTACCTGATCAGGCCTTGTTGCCGGGACCCATCTTTATTGCTTTCAGTAGCTATTCTAGGTTTTAGCTTCTCCCTAAGTCTAGCTTAAGGGGGGGTGTTAGAGTATTCGGGTATTTACTTGATTAATTAAACATTATTTGTTTAATTATTTAAGTTCCCTTTATCTCTTTTACACTTAAGCTAACTTTAGGTGCATATAATTAATTGTTTTAATTAATTATTATGTGCAAACCTAGGTTTTCCCTTTTTAGGGTTTCTTGACCTATTAAAGGTTGAGTTCTTTCTTTTCATTGTAAGAATCACATTACATATTTTTGTGAATATTGAGCTCTGATACCATGTAGGATTTGAGAAATACAAATCCACAGAACCCAAAGAAACCTGCATGCAAGAAACTTGTCACAGAGAAAGAGAGAGAACGAATACCAGGGGTTTGGCTCTGACAAAGAGAAAAGATTTATTATCAGAGAAAAAATGAATCAAGAGAATGAATAATACAAGAGATCAATCCTTATAAAGGAGATCAACACCAAAAGGAAAACCTAACCCTAAGGTGAGAGCATTTAATAATTAAATATTAATTATTAAATGACTAATGTATGCATAAAGAGAAATCTTAAGAGGAGAGAAAAGTTAATTAATTACTTTACTCTAACAGTAGTTACGGATATGAATGGATGGATAGATAGAATGGATGAGGGCGATGAAATATTGTGCTTCATATAGTGTTATATAATCATTAAGCATCTAGATATGATAATATAATTATAAAGATGTAAAATATATTTGTTTATTCATTTTATTAGATTAGTGTAGATTAACCATTAATGATTATTTATTTCTATTGTCAACAATATAATCATAATAATAAAAAATATAAAGATGTGGCAATAATGATAAAGAAAATTAAAGAAAGTAATATTATGACATTTACAACTAATAAAAGTTATAAAAAAATATTGTAATATAATAAGTTTTGATAGACATTATATAATAAGACAAAATATAGAAAGAAGAAAGTTAAAATGTTGGATAGCTATGAGGGAGGGTGAAAAGGAAAAAGAACCTAACAAAGAAGTTAATATTTAATCTATTTTTAAGAGGAGTTTAGAATTTGTTTATTTAATGCTTTTAAATGTTTTATAATATTTTTTTATTTTCTACAACCCCTATGGTAGACTTTGAATGAATGAAAACTCTAAGACTATTGTGCCTAGCACCCCTATCTTACCACTTTGACACATAATTATAAAGGATAGATGTGCAGAGCTTCCTCGTTCTATTTTTAGTTGTCTTTCATAGTTTTAGTCACTTCTAGACAAGTGTTCCTAGCGCTTCTATCCATAACAACTACAAATTTTAGATCTAGATTCCTCTCTTTATATTCAATTTTGGAATCATCAGAAAAAGAAGCTATTCACCCATTTCTAACATTCCATGTGATATGTTTAGCGATGATGTCCTCGCAATCCAGAATAAAGTTCCATATTGTGGATCCTCTTGGAGGATTCCTAATAGTGAGTATGCGAATAGGATATTCTAAGTCCAAATATTTTTTCCTCAATATCTTTATCCGTTTAGTTATACCTTGATACATATTCTAGACAAGTTTGGCATGCATGACTGCATTCACAATGTTGAGTTGTTTGATTCTTGCTCCTTTGGCTTCTTGTGGCTTGCACACCTTGTCCCATGAAATGAGGGAAAATCTAGTCAAGTCATTGACCCCATTCCATAGGAATTTCCTAAGGAATTTGGATAAGCTATCTATGACTGCCTCAAGGAGCTTCAAATAGGACATGGAGTAAATTGGAATGACAGAAAAAACTGCCTTGATCATAAGAATCCTACTTGCAGAGGTCAACCATTTGCCCTTCCAGAGCTCCATTATCTTCTTGCATATGCCTAAAAGATCCTCCCAATAGCATTTTTTGTTTATTCCTACAAATAGGGGCATTCCTAGAAATTTCCTAGGGAGGTTTAAGGTTCTTAAACCCAAAATATTTACTATATCCCTCTTAAGACATGGTTGAGTGTTGAGAAAAAAGACCTCTGATTTCCTCTAGTTGATGGATTGACCCAAAGCCTGACTATAATCATCTAACACTTTCCCGATTGATCTTGCCTTGCCTTTAGAAGCCCACAAAATAAGATGGTGTCATCACCAAACTATTGATGTGTGACTAGATCCATACCATTGGTAATGCTTATCCCTTGCCACTGACCCTCCAACCTGCATTGGGTGATGGTTTTTATGAGTGCTTCTACCATGATTTTGAACAAAAAGGGTGATAGTGTATCACCTTTCCTAATTCCTTTGGAAGATTCAAAAAATCCTTGTGACTTACCATTCACAAGAATCAAGGACTTTGGGGTATTAATGGAGCTCCCAATCCATTCTATCCATTTACTTTGAAAGCCAAATTTGTTAAGGACAATGAGTAGGAAATTTATATCTACAAGATCATAAGCTTTGAGGTCATCCAACTTCACTATCATACTGGGTAAACACAGCTTCCTTGCAGAGTAAATTACTTCATAAGACACAATAATACCTTCAACAATCGATCTCCTTGGTGAGAAACCACTTTGTTCCTTTCATATTCAATAGTAAAAAAATTAGTAATGTAGGACTTAAATTATTTATATTTTAAAAATGTTTTTCATAATAACTATAGTGAGAGAAAGTTAACTCTTAAAAAAAAAATTAAAATTATAAAATAATAATATAATATTTTTATTGTACTAATGTAAAAATATAAAATTTAATATATTAATACAAATAATATGAAATACTATAATAATAATATAACAAAATAATAACACAAGAAAATATGATAATATTAAAATATAATAGATAATCTTTATATATGTTTAATAACAAATATGATATAAGATAATATAATAATAAAATAATACATTTATTATAATACATATAATGTATTATAATAATTTTAAATGCATATATATGCTAGATAGAAGAAATAATAGTTGTAAGTCTAAAAAACTATTAAAAGTAGCTATAATTCTCTTGTACCAAAATTTCTCATTAATTTTTTATTTTGGTATAATTATATTTTTTAAATATATTTTTCATTCTATTTTATTATTTTTTGTTATTTTAAGAAACTTTTTTATTTTATTAATAAGAAAAGGAATAATAAGATAGAATAATATTTTTTCAAAGGTTGATGATGATTCAAATTTAGACCTTTTGGAATCAGGTGTGTGGGTTCCACATGCCACCCATTTAGAGACTCATTTTTAAATGAAGATGGGTGTACAATTAATTATAAAAATAATAAAGTGGTAGTGGTGGTTTACTTAGACTAATAAAATTATGTTCTAATATAATGCAACACATTAGTGTTTAATTTATACTGACATAAAATATAAAATATATGATTTTTTAATGAAATAAAACAACCCATTCAAAACAATTGATTGGTATAATATTCTATAAGGATCTATAATAAATGTTAATCATTAACGTTAAACATCCAACCGATTCAAGAATAAATCAACAATTCAAGCTGCCGAATAATTCGATCCTCCATGAAGGGCTTATTGTGCTCATTATGGAGTACACCAAAAAAGCCCATGAAGTTGTGCCCTCTCTCTCTGAGAAAGGCCAAATCCCTAATACTAATGTTCAAGATGTCTCTGATTCAAGTATGGAGATGGAGGATAGTGGGAGCGCCAAACCTCTTGTTGACCCTGATTATAAGTCAGTTGAAGAGGGTGAGATGTTGGTCAATCCTGGAACCCATAGTAGCAAGAACCCCCCCAGATGGGCTACAAGTAAATATAAATTGACCAGCAAGATGATTTCTAAAATTTTGCCTTATTCTAAAAAGAAGAAGTTTGTTGCTAAAGACTATGGTCCCAAGACCTTGGACCAGGAAATCAAATTGGACATTCCTCTTAATGTTCTCGAGGAGAAGCAAGGGACTCTGCCTAAAGATGTGGATAGTGGTTTACAGAAGGAAAGTTATCTGATGAATCTAGTGATGGAAGCGACTATAAGCTAGGTCAACTGCTGGAAGTGGGTGGGGAAGGAGATTGATACCTCAAAGAGGGGATTAAGGAGATAATTGATATCTTCACTGATTCGCCTAAGCCTAGTAAAATAAAGAAGCTCATGATCATGACCCAAAAGCTTTCCCATGATGTTGAGGTTATGAAATGTAAACCTGAACAAATAATCGAGAAGGTTGAGCAGTCTATGGAAGAGATAAAAAAAAACCTTAAGAATCTAGTTGACATAAGCAAGGAGGCCATGAATAATAGTATGGAGGGGCTGGAAAAGATCAATGCCATGGTGGTGGAGTATAGATGACAGTGATCATGATGACAATAACAGAAAGAAAGATCTGGGCGGTGAAGACTCTATTGTTGGTAGCAATAAAACTACGGGCCCTAGTTCTAGGACCAGAAGCAGGAGCAACAATAAGGGTACCTCCAGGTTCATTATGGAGGAATTGGAGGAAATCAACAAGGTTACCATCCAGAAGAACAAGGAGTTGGCACACTCTCTTATTTGAGTGCTTTTGATTTGTTGCCTGTTGTTTCTTTTTGCTTTTGTATTCGGTTTGGGGTGCTCCCATGTTTTGTTGTTGGTTTCTATTTGGTCAGTTGATGGCCAGGTTCTATAAAACTCTTGGTTTTGGGTCCATGTAAAACCCATTTATCTTTATCAAAAACATCAACAAATATATGAAAATTTATAGAATTTTCAAAAGAATGTATGCAAATTTTTGAAGCAAACAGAGAAAAAGCAAGGCAAAATTGACTTATTACTACTATGTTAGTAGAATTATGACCACCTCAAAAAAAGATATCAGTTGATTGAATCTATAATATAAATTGGAATTGATTGATCCCAAATAGATATTACATGGTTTTGGGGGATTGAAGAATGGGTAGTCCAAAATATAATCGAGTATAACAAGATTGGCGAATATATATTAGCAACGTAAGTGGAGAACTACTTACTAAGGAAATTTTGCATGAAGTGGGAGAAATATACATTATAAGGGAATTTAAGTATAGCTCCAACACACGATTAGATATCTTAATGTTGCAAAAAAGAAATATGTTATTGTGCTAATTGGGTTTTAAGGATTTGTTATCTTATTTAATAGTGTATACAAGTGGTTTTTTTGATTGGTTACTTATTTCTCTAATAGTAATGTGACAACAACATCTTCATCTCAAATAGTTCATCTATATATGTTAGAGTAATCTTTTATTAGCTAATAATTATTTATTTAATTATTAGTCTATTATACTCTATGATTAAGCTAAACTTAGGAATCTTATAATTCTTTAGGATTTTTCGCCTTTAGGGTTTTGAGTATCCTTTCATAAGGATTCTCTCTTTGTTTTTTCGTAAGAACTGTAATTATTGATTTGCATTCTTGTTGCACAATCAATATAACTCCTCTTTTTGGGATCTCTGAATTTTGGCCTCCATAGCTTTCTTGCTTCTCTCCTTCTGTGATAGGTTTGCATGTAGGTGATCTTTGGAAGTTGTAGAGTTTATTTTTCTCAAATCCAATATGGTATCAGAACTCCCGATCTGCATGCCCCTGTTATCTTCATGAGAGATTTTGGGCCATGTTCTTCAGATCTGTGTATTCAGGG
This sequence comes from Cryptomeria japonica, assembly GCF_030272615.1. NCBI lineage: Eukaryota > Viridiplantae > Streptophyta > Pinopsida > Cupressales > Cupressaceae > Cryptomeria > Cryptomeria japonica. Next base: position 163,138,214 of record NC_081411.1, on the reverse strand, counting down.
ATTTGTGCAGTTGGTTTTTTTTCGTTTCTAGGGGTAGATGATCTTTTTGGTATATTTTGGTGCCAAAAGGACTTCAGAAGGCTGATTCCATGAATTTTGATATATAATTTGCCTATTTTTGGTGACAGGGCATCTGGGGCATGATTTTTATTGGCATGTTTTTTGAGGCATGAAAAATTCATATGGCTGTACCTACAAATGCGTCAGAAAATTTTCGTCAAAAATAAAAATTACCCTTTATATGCTCTATAAGAGGGTTTTTTTTTCTATTGATCGTAACTTGGTCATACGAAGGCATTTTTTCAAAAACCTTATATCGTTGGAAAGCTCTTTCTGAGCTCTATCCAGACCTTGAGGTTTGAAATTTGATTTTGTTTTTTTGATGGCTCTTTTTGCTTTCAAAGCCATAGGTTCTTTTTTGGACTCTGGGAGACATCACTTGAGCATCCAAACTCCGTTTTTCCAAAACTTTATATTGTTGGAAAGCTTGTTCTGTGTACTTTCCAATCACAAGTGTTCTTTCTAGATTCTGCTTCAGGTATATTTTATTTAGGTTTTTTCTTTTCAGCACTCTGGTGAATATCTTGGATGTTTTAGGTCCTAAGATCTCTTTCTTTGAGTAGGATGTCTTGTCTTTGGTTGTTCTTTCTATTTCCAGTCATTTGTCTCTTCTTTTCATTGTCGTAATTTATTTATGTAAACACAATGAGATAAAGTGCCATCATGCATTATATACTTAAGATCTTGCACATCTTGTTCCTTATTGTACATGCACTACTTATAAAGTGCCATGGGGGGTTTGATGTTTGCCTTTGTTTTCCATCTACCTTTGTCATGTGAGTGTTCCTTCCATGACACTATGTACTTTCTTTGCACCTTCGATTTTCCTAGTTCTTCTTCATGAAGTTCTTGTTGGCTATTATTTTCAATGTACATGTCCCTCTCCCTTTTCAGCATTATGGGGAGGTTTGTCCTGTTGTTCTAATGCTTCCTTGGTTCGATTGATCAACTCTTCAGGCTTTGTTATTTCATGCCATCTGTATCTTCGAGTTCAATTGTTTGCCTTTGTTTGTCATATGATTCTAGTAGTGTTATTTGAGGGCACTTATGCAGATTATAGTCTTCTCTATCTGGTCATGTTTTATTTCAGTGGAGGTTCTTCAGATCAACAGTTACTCTTCGACAGTGTTTGTAGCTATTTCATGCTTCAGTGGTGTTCTTCATGCTCTTTTAGTCCTTAGTTTTCTTTTAGCTACTCCCTAAGTTCATCTTAAGGGGGGGTGTTAGAGTAATCTTTTAATAGCTAATAATTATTTATTTAATTATTATTCTATTATACTCTATGCTTAAGCTAAACTTAGGAATCTTATAATTCTTTAGGATTTTTGTCCTTTAGGGTTTCGAGTATCCTTTTATAAGGGTTCTCTCTTTGTATTTTCATAACAACTATAATTATTGAGTTGCATTCTTGTTGCACAATCAATATGACTCCTTTTTTTTGGATCTCTGAATTTTGGCCTCCATAGCTTTTTTGCTTCTCTCCTTCTATGATAGGTTTGCATGCAGGTGATCTTTGGGAGCTATAGAGTTGATTTTTCCTCAACTCCAATAATATCTTACTATCAGCATAACCCTTGCACTCCCTTATTGTGTAGGTGCTAGTTAATATATTTTAAAAATATTTTTGAATTCAATTCTCTATGAATTTTTTGCAACAAGATTTTGATCACACTCTGTGATCCATCATTAGAATGTAAGAGATCAACTACATGAGTAAATGTAGAATCATGTATGCAAAATCTAGAATCATAGACAAATCACATGAATCATAATTAAATATTTTATGATAAAAATAAATTTTAGTATATATATATTGATATTATTTTAGAAAAATAAGAAAAATCTAGTAATTAATTTATTTTAAAATGTGTATAATAAAATGTGTAAAAAATTAATAAATATGAATTAAAATTAATTCTCTGTTGAAATTATTCATGCATAAATAAGACTAATTAACATGAAAAAAGGTCTCTATGCGTTCAAACTATAATAATTGAATAGAACTGATGTAATGTCTATTAATTAGAGGAAGAGCACCAGTTACATTCATGTTCTAATAACCATCCATTCCTTGCACACCCAACCACCCAATTACTAACTTTACAAAAGCCAACAAAATAAAAGAACTAAAAGGCCATTACTAATTTGACATGTACTAATAACTACTCTTATTTTAGCATTTCCAGATCATAATTGACCCATTTGTGCACCTTTATTGGTACCCGTAGCGCATGACTATTGGCGCATTTGTATATAAGTATTGACAATTTTAAGTGCACGATTATTGTGTCATATTTAAGTAGGTATCAGTGACAGTTTGAAATGTGTACTTTTTGACCCTTGTGCGCATGATAGATCCCATAATGTGCATCGTTACTATTAATCTTGTGAAGATCAGGGGAGTGAATCAGTATTAACAGTAACTAAAACTTTGAACTCAAATCAAACTTAAATAAGATTTGAAACCTCTTAACAGATATCTCCACTTCTACAATTAGATCTAACAACCTTTTAATCAGATTTGCTAAAACCATCAATCACAATTATCAACACTTTTACCTCTTAATCAATCATACAAATTTGATCATTCAACTAATCAACCTTATCAATCTAATGAAGTTCTTTATCTAACCATTTATTATCAGTATCGGTAATAAAATATCATAACCGGTGCATGAAAACATAAACACTATGAAAGGACATTCCACACATGAACACCAAGATTTTTGACATGGAAACCCAAATGGGAAAAACCACGGTGGGAATAGGTACCCACAATAATTTGTAGTCTTTTTAAGTACACTCTGTTAGGAGATTAGCCCAGTTAGGAGCTTACAATATACTTAGTTAAGGGCAAACCCTGTTAGGAGTCACTTGGTTAAGGGATTTGCCTATCAGTCTAGCTAGGAGCTTAATGATCTGTTAGGATCAACCTAGTTAGAGGATTTAAGCACTCTTTTGTGAGCTGCCCTATTAGGGGACTTAGATGACAAAGGCCTTTTAGGACCTACCTAATTAAGGGATTTATATTGTTGTAACTGTTAGCGAACGATAATGAAAAATGATTTGTTACTTTGCACTTTCATGCATCTCACCAAACAATTCATGCACTTTCATGTCTATAATTTGACATTTTCCAAACATGTCAAACAGAGCATTTCCAACCGTAAGCATCTGATATTAATTGCCCTTACCTTCTGCTTTGATGGAAGCCCATACTTTGTTCTAAAGCTCCCATTTTGGTACAAGTAGAGAGTACATTGGCAAATAAAACTGATCAAAATGGAAATCTATTTGTTGCATTAACTGCATTGTGAGGACGCTTATGTATTTCATCGACAGCATAAAGTAGGAAAGGACATGAGAATATCTCCTCGAGGAGGTATTCTATGACAGTTGTGAGGTAGATGAGAGTTTATTATGCCATTTGCTTTGTTCTATGTAGTCAAATGTAGGAGCACTGTTTGAATTCAAATGCTAAGGATGATTGTCTTTTTAACAGAAATGGACGGGAAGGGACGTCAAGGGAAGGAATGGGCCCACAACACACCTAAGTAGTCAAATCTTAGTGTGTGTTATTTAAGGCTGCCCCCTTAAGACATCATAATTGATTGGCTCCTCACTCCTAAGACCTTCAAAAGTCTTTGTTAGATTTTGCCAAGATCAAGGGGTCAATGAAATGTACAAGATAGAGACACAATATCGGACAAGAATAAACTATATTCTCATCAATAGAAAATGATCAACAATCAATTGGATTATTACCAATACAATGAATAGAGGCCTGCTTATATAGGCAAGGCCATATGGATGTATGAGCACACAAATATGACATGTGGCTCAATGAGAAAAAAAGGGTAGGTAGGAAATAGGTCTGGGTAGGTAGGAGAAATAATATAATATTCCACATGAGGTGGATCACCCACCGAAGGTGGAATTATCACTCCACAATAAGTGGATATGATAGTGTAATAACAAGATCAACACCATAAAAGGTGGAATTTCTCCTACACACACTATCCCAATGTGGCACAAACACCCAAGTGTCTCATATACAAACTACTATGAAATGCATTATCCTAAGTAAAATTAAGTAAGTGTAATAATATCCAAGATGAATAATTATTTACACCAACACCCCCCCTTAAGTGCAACTTAGGGGAATGCACTTAAGTCTACAATGCAACTAAGCAATGCAAGATGGGTCCCGGCTACTAGGCCATGTTAGGTACCCATGAACAAATGCAAATGCATGCAAACCAATGCAATGAAATCTCTCACAAAGTGGGGAAAGAGAGAAAAACCCAATGGGAAAAAACCCTCCGCCAAAAGAGAGATGAAAGCTATACAAAAACTCTCAAAGAAGTATGTGAGGAACAAAACCCCATGTGAGGAAAAAGTCCCCCCCATATGAGAGAAGAAGAGAAGTCAAACTGTGACCCCCCCTCAATGGAGAATCTACACCAATGGAAGAAGCTCGATGTATGAAGAAACTGCTCCACAAACATCGAACAACATTCCTCCCCTTAGGAAGAAACAAGACCAAAGGTGTATCCATGAAGTCTCCCCAATCATGAAGGGAAGATGTATGAAGAAAACTCATGATGAAAGGAATCTCTGAAAACTGCTCAAGTGTCCCCATGTCGATGCTGAAAGATACCCCTTCCAAAGGTGGTAAACTGTGCCACACTGCTGAAAAAGGCACTCCAAGATCTAGTGGAGATGGATGTAGAACATGTCCAAAAGATTCACATGTCTCCTCAAAAAATAAAGAGACCTCCTCCAACTGCTGTACATAAGTATCCACAATCATGTCAATCTCGAAAGAATGATCATGTAGAGAATGAACAAGAGGGTCAGAGTGTGCCCTCACAACAATCGAAGAAGGATCATCTTCATCAAAGAGAAGATGAATGCCATCAATGATGTCTCCCAAATCTACAATGTAGGATTCCACAAACAAACCTGCAATGTCTGTCAAGTAATCATCCCATGAATCTGAAGCTGGAAGACAATGAATATCCTGTTGCACTGAATCACATGAAGGCAAAACTGTCGCACTATCTACATCATCAGGTGCAATAGGTGATGTGATATCAATATGAGGAGATGAAATACAAGACTCAAGAATGGGGTTACATGTGAGAATCCCCATGTTCAAGTGTCTAAAGTTCTCCTCAAAATCTGAACCATCACAATAAGTGTGATCATCATGTGTAGAATCATCAAATGTGAAACCATCATCATCAACAAAATCTGAAAAGGAGTATAACCGAGATGCATGATCAACCACCCCAGTTGCAATGATAGCTCTAGTCTCCATGTCTCTAATAAAAACTGAGTCAGGTGTGAACTCCACAACTCTCTTAGTTGCGCCATGTGTGATTTGATAGATAGATAGGAGATTGTTTGTCAAGTGGGGTACACACAACACATCATTGAAGGAGTTATCCCCAATGTCAATAGATCCTTTCCCAATCACATCCATGTATGTATGATTTCCCATCAAAATCTGAGGCATGGTGCAAGGCTCAAATGTAGAGAACATAGACTGTGAAAATGCCATATGATGAGAAGCCCCTGAATCTAGAGGCCATCTCTCTGAATCATGACTGAAAGTAGCACATAGAGCTTTTCCTTTTCTTATTCCAAAAGAGTGAGTCTTTCCACTTGTAGAAGCCATGAATGCTTTCCCTTTTCCTTTTGAATGTGAGGAAGTGGAAGTTGATGAATCATCCTTCTTGTAGACTTTAGGCAAATCAAATGTTATGCTTTTTGATGATATGTGTGAGCTCATCAATCTTCTTAGAATAGCAATGATGCTCCTCATGACCAATATTTTTACAATAAGCACAAGTAGGTCTCTCTCTCTTTGGTGAATTATCTCTCTTGGAAGAGGATGAATCTCCTTGTTGTGGAGAAGATGGTGCTTTATCCTTAGGCTTTGATTGCCATTTCTTCTTGTTTGAGTTGTCCTTTCCTTGATTTCCTTTGTTCCCTTGATTTGCCACTAATGCTTGAGACTTAGAAGAAGCCTTAAGAATTCCCATGCTTATCAACTTAGTTTGTTCCATCATCAACATTTCATTGAAAGCATCAAATGTAGGCATTTTGTAGCTTGAACCCATTGTCATCCTATGAGTTTGGAAACTAGAAACAAATGTTGCATATTCTTGTGGAAGCTTCCCTATCAAGTTGAATATCAATTGAGTATCCTTCTTATCAATGCCACAATCTTTGAGTTGTGCCCTCAACTCATTTGCCTTAGTGACATAATCTTGTATAGTATCAAAGTTCTTGGGATCCAACATGGTGAGATCACTATCAATTTGATATCCCCTAATCTCATCAACTTGACCATACAATTCTTGAAACTTTTGCCAAGCATTCTTGATTAGAGTACATTTCTCAATATGAAAAATGATATCCTTTGATACATAATTTCTTAAGGTACCAATTGCCATGATATTTTTAGTGAGCCAATCTAAGTGACCAACTGGATCAACCTTAGGATCAGCTGGAGCAACAATAGTTCTATCAATGTAATGAGTGAGTCCTTTTTCCATAAGTTTACTCCATGCATCAATTTTCCAAGTAGCATAATTATGTGGAGTTAAGAGAGGAAACTTAGAAGAACCCATAGCAGCAAAAAGGAAGGAACACAAGAGCACAAAAGCACAAGAGACACCCCCCAAATTCAATCAATCAAAGTACCCCCCCCAAAAGTGATGATTTTGGCACTTTATACTTAGTGCGATTACAATGAGCCACTTGCAAAACAAGGCAAAGTGTACTTATGATGCAAATTTTACAACTTCTCAAATGAGATACAAGAGACTTCAATCAATAGTGCAATGAATCTAACTGAGATTCAAGCAAATATACAAGTACCAAGAGAGCCAAAAATGGTCAAGATCTGAAAGTACAATTTCTACTTATAATGGCATCAATCTGATAGCATCATGTGAAAGTAGACAAAAAAATACGCACTTTCAAAAAAAACGGCACCTAAAAAGGAGGTCGTATGACCCCAAACGAAGCCTCTGAAGTTGCAAAAACTGGGATTACTCAGGTATAGTCACCAAAAACTGCATTTTCTGAAAAATACATACATCGAAATTCTAGCCCATTTCAAAAAAAATAGCACCCAAAAAGGAGCAAAAATGAGCAAGTTAAGGCCATTTGAAGTTGAACTGCAAAATCAAAAATGCAAATGAGAGGGGGTCCAAAAATTTTCAAACCCTGCTGATGTGGTGCTGACGTCAACAAATCACTGGGTTAAATTTGACGGCCGTATGATCATCGCAAAAACTTCGCCCTCTGCTGAATGGGCGTCCGTACTGTATGGATGTTGCTGACAGGGCAGGCTCAATGGCAGGTTGCGTGGCGTCCGTACGGATGATGTGGCATACGAAAAACCTGACTGTGCGTACGGAAGGTACCCGCGGGCCAGTGGCCGCCTACCACATGGCGGGCGCGGGTTCGCCGGTTTGGTTGACTTGTGTCCGCGTGGCGAAGCGGGCGCTGCCGGAGAGGATGCCGGCGGCGCTGGTCAGACGGGCCATAGGCGGAGTCCGGCAGGTAGCGGGAGCCGGTGGTAGTGGCGAGCGCCTGGAGGAGGTAGCGGCGTGCGGAGCAAGGCAGCGGTGGCCGGCGGGGACCTGCAGTGTGGACCAGTGGCGTGCACGGCAGTGGCGGGAGCAGACTCGGCACAGAGGTGACACGGTTGCGGCGCGTGGACAGAGACGCGGTGATGTGGACGGTCCGGACCGGCAGGTAGGTACGCGGGCTGTCAGACCTGCAACCTGCGAAGCACAGGTACGTTCGACACGGGTGGGGGGGTCTGCGGACCCCCCAAAAAACAATTTTTTTTTTTTATTCTCTTTTCAATTTTTTCCAGATTTTTTTTTTTTATTATTTTTGTTTTTTTTTTGAAATTTTTTTTTTCCGAGAATAAATTTTTTTTTTCGAAAAAAATAATAAAAAATTTGTAAATCCGTACGATACAAGCAAAATTGGAGAAAAAAATTTGCTCACCAAAATAGACCGACTTTATAACAAAAATTCATAGAGACGGCCTTCTGGACGCAATGGCAAGGTCAGATCTGGTCTAGGACGCCTCCAAAAGATACTGCTCCTCAGATTTGCCTCTTGACATCGCAATAATGCCTCTTCAAGACGAATCAATGAAGCCCCAATGGCTCTGATACCATGTTAGATTTTGCCAAGATCAAGGGGTCAATGAAATGTACAAGATAGAGACACAATATAGGACAAGAATAAACTGTATTCTCATCAATAGAAAATGATCAACAATCAACTGGATTATTACCAATACAATGAATAGAGGCTTGCTTATATAGGCAAGGCCATATGGATGTATGAGCACACAAATATGACATGTGGCTCAATGAGAAAAAAGGGTAGGTAGGAAATAGGTGTGGGTAGGTAGGAGAAATAATATAATATTCCACATGAGGTGGATCACCCACCGAAGGTGGAATTATCACTCTATAATAAGTGGATATGATAGTGTAATAACAAGATCAACACCATAAAAGGTGGAATTTCTCCTACACACACTATCCCAATGTGACACAAACACCCAAGTGTCTCATATCCAAACTACTATGAAATGCATTATCCTAAGTAAACTTAAGTAAGTGTAATAATATCCAAGATGAATAATTATTTACACCAACAGTCTTTAATGGATTCATTGAGTCCTTTGGTCTTCCAAATGCACCTGCACCAACTTGAATTCTCCTTCAATGCTTGATTGCCTATTCACTTGGAATTGAATTGATTTTATAATTAAGAGATCACTTGAATTATATGTAGACCCCTTCAAATGACAGGGTAGGCTTCCTTTTATACCTAATATATGTCTTGAAAGCATTTTATCCTGATGGCTTTAAATTTAAGTACTTTCTCTTCTATCTGGTATTGGTGGAGAAGAGGTTGCATTGCATTGTCTTAGGATACATATTTCCATAGATATAACACAAGTTAAATGTTTCCCAAGTCGATGCAAAGCAACTTCTGCTCCAAAGATCACCAGAAAATAGAGAAAGAACTTTAATTTAATGCCATCAGGATAAAAGTCTTTAATCAAGATAGATAAATGGTATGCAACTCGATCTATTTAGAATGCATTACCCAAACACTGCAATCGATCAGTCACCTTTGAAAAGAAAGTGGTATGATGAAATATTTAGGCATAAAATAGATGAAATGCACTCCATACTATTGCTACACAATATTTTGGTTGATGATATTTTTAAAATAGTAAAGGAAGGTGTATGGAACAACCAAATTCTTATCATTATAAACAATGAATATTTTAAGATCCTTTTATGATGTGTAAGTTGAGAATATTTTATGAAAGGGCCCTAAATGAATACACTTTAAACTGGTTTTAATATACCTTGAAGTGTGCAATATGGAAGGTTTGTATTCTTAATCTCCTACCCATTTCTTAATTTAAAAGATGATATCTTTATTAAATATCTCCTCTATTAAATATCTTTATTAACTTGATTTCTCCTTCAATCCTGGATGAATGCTTGATTGCCTGTTCACTTGGAATTGAATTGATTTTATAATTAAGAGATCACTTGAATTATAGTTAAACCCCTTCAAATGATAGGGTAGGCTTCCTTTTATACCTAATATATGTCTTGAAATCATTTTATCCCGATGGCTTTAAATTAAAGTACTTTCTCTTCTATCTGGTATTGGTGAAGGAGAGGTTGCATTGCATCATCCTAATATACATATTTCCGCAGATACAACACAAGTTAAATGTATCCCAGGTCGATGCAAAGCAACCTCTGCTCCAAAGATCACCGGAAAATAGAGAAAGAACTTAAATTTAATGCCATCAGGATAAAAGGCTTTCAAGACAGATAAAATTTGAGTTTGATTGTCATCATTTACTTTGCCAAATTCTTCACACATAACTCCTGAATCAATTTCCTACTCACAAGAATTTTATTAAGTCTAAAATATAGGGAAACAGAAGGCTTCAAATAGAAAACTTTTACATGCAACTAAATCCATTGACTAATTAGGACAACAAAATTAAGAAACGGTTTGATCATCTAAGAGATGTTGTAGACTTGCAACTCACTAGCTACTTAGTTTTTGTGGGTAAGATTTTTTTTTGTTTTGGTTATGGTTGTGGTGTTTATAGGGAGACATTTACAAATTTATATCTATTTTCAATATTTAATGGTTTATGGGTTTGGAATGGTAATTTAATGTTCTTTCATATTTTTGTATATATTCTTTATAATAGCCTATTATATTGATTTGTTATATTATGGATAGTGGTGTGGGTCAGACGGCTTTGTCATCGATGCATGAAAGCATTGAATGAGTTCTACTTTTAAAAATTACATGAAACATTTTTAATTTATTTAATTAAGTGATATTTGCAAAAAATGATTATCAATGATGTTTCCTTTCTCCAAGAATTGTCTAGGATCTTTCCATCAGATAATATGTAACATCAAATGACTAAATCTTTTCATTACAAATGCTTATTTTATTTAATTATTATCTAAGTTCGAATTAAAATTTATATCTGTATAGAAGTAGAACATACAAGGTGAAGAGTCATGTGCAAGAAAATTTCCTAAAAGAAAGTAAGCAGGCATTATCTTGAATGACATGGAAACAAGCTCATCAGGTGCCTAGAAGAGAGCAATTCGAGAATGCCAGATGAAAGTGTTTAAGGTTGATAAATAGATATAGAGTATGCAATACAAATAAAAAATGTCTGGAGTGTGTGATGTGACGTCTCTAATTTATGTCCGGAGGGACTAACTAGTTTCGGGGTTCCTGCAAAACCTATTGGGCCACACTTGGAGGAAATCAATGTGTTCATGCAAGGAGCACTTTTTTTCTATTATGAGAATGATTCTTTTACACCGAGGGATATTTGGAAGTCAATATCCAAAAATTTCTATAGTGTGGAACCAGAGTTGGCGACTCGAAGTAATTTTCAGCTTTCAGAAGACCAAGAGGTTATGTACACAATCTCCCAGTAGAAGGGCGATTTCAAGCATTACCTCTCCCCCCCATGACTATTCAGGAAGCACTTCCATGGACAAAGGAATATTGGCCTCCATGGGATCAAAGAAAAAAATTGAAGCATAGACTCTAGACGATGTGGTGGTGTCCTTCATGAAGAACTCTACACTATAATTGAAAATTCACGAGGGAAACAACAAGATAGTGAAGAGAAATACAATCTTGAAAAGTGGGAAGAATGGATCTTGGTTTGGGTGGGGCCAAGTCAGGTGGCTCCTCTAGAGATTGACGAGATAGAAATCATATTAGGATTTGAAAAAGATCATACTCGTGGAACTTCCAGTGTGAGTGATCGATTACAGTGTTTAGGTAATGCATTCCAAATAGATATGGTTGCATGCCATCAAGATAAAATTCTTTAATCAAGACATTACCCATTTGGAATGCAACTGTATCTATTTGGAATGCATTACCCAAACACCACAATCGATCACTTGCACACAAAGTTCCATGAGTGTGATCTTTTTCAAATCCTAATATGATTTCTATCTCGTCAACATCTAGAGGAGCCACCTCACTTGGCCCTACCCAAACCAAGATCCATTCTTCCCACTTTTTAAGATTGTATTTCTCTTCACTATCTTGCAGTTTCCCTCGTGAATTTTAAATTATAGTGCAGAGTTCTTCACGAAGGACACCACCACATCGTCTAGAGTCTATGCTTCAATTTTTTTCTTTGATCCCATGGAGGCCAATAGTCCTTTGTTTGAGGAAGTGCTTCCTAAATAGTCATGGAGGGGAGAGGTAATTCTTGAAATATCCCTTCTATTGGGAGATTATGTGCATAACCTCGTGGTCTTCTGAAAGCTGAAAATTACTTCGAATCCGCCAACTCTAGTTCCACACTATAAAAAATTTTGGATATTGACTTCCAAATATCCTTCGGCGCAAAAGCATCATTCTCATAATAGAAAAAAGGTGCTCTTTGCATGAACACATTGATTTCCTCTAAAGCGTGGCCCAATAGGTTTCGTAGGAACTCCAAAACCAGTTAGTCACTCCGAACATAAATTAGAGACATCACATTAGACACTCCAGACATTGTTTGTCTGTGTTGCATAATCTCTATCTATTTATCACCCTTTAACACTTTCCTCTGCTTTTCTCCGATTGCTCTCTTCTAGGCAGCTAATGAGCTTGTTTCCATGTCATTTAAGATAATGCCCGCTTGCTTTCTTTTAAGAAATTTGCTTGCACATGACTCTAAATCTTGTATGTTCTTCTTTCATACAGATATAAATTTTAATTCACGCTTAGATAATAGTTGAATAAAATAAGCATTTGTAAAGAAAATATTTGTCATTCGATGTTACATATTATCTGACAGAAAGATCCTAGACAATTCTTGGAGAAAGGAAATATCATTGATAATCTTTTTTTGCAAATAACACTGAATCAAATAAATAATAAGTGTTTAATGCAATTTTTAAAAATAGAACTTGTTCAATGCTTTCATTCACTGACGGCAAAGCTATTTGACCCACATCATCTCTCGCCATCAGAATTCCGATGACAACTAATGAAACGTCCGACAAGGATGTTGTATATCTAACGTCACTTCCATGTTGGACGGTCGTCGAGGAGAAATCATAACATCCCTCAAAAATCCGATGGAAATCTACTAATATTTGTGGTGAGAGGGGCAAATATAGCCGTCGTTGGATGAGTTCATTACATCGTTGGACGACTGACGCAAATGGCATCATCGGGAAGCCCGACGATGAGTTTTCGATGATAAAGTTGGTCGGAAGTTCAACGTGTGGTTGTCGCAAATCCGATAATTAGCCGTCAGAAATTAGGCCCAAATGTACTAGTGAGAAAATCTCCAAATCGCCAAAGGTATGTAACCCTAGTGAAGATGATCGTGTTGTTTACATTTTCCTTGATAGTCAGGCTTGGAATAATTCAGAGCACAAGTTGAAAGAGGAGGTTTTTTTCATTAAATGGTTGGGTGACTAGTTGTCATTTAGTAGGGTTAATAAATGGTATGCACATAAGTGGAAATTCAAGTTTAATATTAAATCGATGCCAAATGGTTTTTTTCATAGTTATTGTTGAAACTAGAAGTGCTAAAAGCTGGGTTTTAAAAAATAGACCTTTCTTTATGGGTTGTAATGCCCCTACCTCGATCAGACTCCATTTAACTTAGTTTGACTCTTGTTGATTTCTTCGATGGTTTATGTGACTAGATGAACTCTCTTATGTGATGGTTTTTATTATGTAGGTTATACATTTTATATTGAAGGATGGTTAGATGTTAGATTATATGTGTATATATTGACCTTGGACTAACTTATCTTCTTTGTGTGTGAGATATTTCTTTCGTTCATCTACTTGTATGGGTATGAGTATGTATGTAGTGTGAGGGGATGATCTTCCATCACCCACTACAGAGGGACATGGACTGTCACGACTCTCCTCCATCGGTGTGTTAGTTATGTTAGAAAAATGTATTTTCATGTACGACAATTTGTTTATGCAGCTACAGGTACGAGCATCAACTCCACCTGAATCTTCAAGTTTGAATGTGCTCTTTTGACCCAATGGAAAAGTGAAAAAAGGAGTTATCAGTCAGACCCTTGTTGTGACCATCATTCCTGCAGGAATGAGATGCTTGTCAGGTATCCCAATGTTTTGTGGCTAGTCATGTTGGTTGTTACCCTGTTAGTCTTTTGTGTTGGTCTTCATGTTTTGGTTTGTCATGTTTCGTTGCTCTTATGTATAGTGTAACTATTATCTATTATTTTGTGACAGATTAATGTTATATATTAATGGTATATGTATATCAATGATTAATTAATTAGTAAAATGAAAATTGTAAAAAAATTAATTAAACTAATGTTAGTGATAAAATAATTAAATTTATTTTATCTTTGTTGTAAAGGATTAATTAAATAGGGTAATTATATATTAAGAATTAATTATTCAATTAAATTGAAAATGGCTGCATCAATATATTGAATTAGTCTCTGCAATTAAGAGGTTTAAATTATTTAAAATAATGGGTTTTATTAGGAGAATTAATTATTTATTATTGGAATTTAATTTAAAAAGCTAAAGTAATATTTAATTTATTTAATTAAATTAATGGCATATGTGTTGGAGTTACAAGAAAATAAATAAAATTAATTAATGATTTTAATATGTAGAATCTTGCACATTTGGAGGTTACAATTGGAAAAGAGGTGTATTATTATAATTGATTTCTTTTGGAGGGGGAGTTCTATAGGAGTTGAGAAAATACAACACCACAGGAGCCTAAAGATCTTCTGCAAGCCGAATAACCTGTTACAAGGAGAAGCAATGAAGCAAAATCTGAAGAACATACAAAACACAGAGAATATACTCAAAAAGAGAGAGCTCAATATTCACAAAAATATGTAATGTGATTCTTACAATGAAAAGAACGAACTCAACCTTTAATAGGTCAAGAAACCCTAAAAAGGGAAAGCCTAGGTTTGCACATAATAATTAATTAAAACAATTAATTATATGCACCTAAAGTTAGCTTAAGTGTAAAAGAGATAAAAGGAACTTAAATAATTAAACAAATAATATTTAATTAATCAAGTAAATAAATATCCGAATACTCTAACAAGTTTTCATGGGGGCTCTGGATTTTTCTCTCATTATGGGGAATCATTGTAGAAAATGGGTGGTACCCTGTAACACTGAAACTCCTCCATCGAATGCAGGTCCCTAGGTAGTTGATCTTCATGCGATTTGGGTTTTCTTCCTTATCGACTCTTGAAGACTGCTGGATACTCTTAGTCCTTCGTTTATTACCAGAAGTATTATTGTGTCAACCACTTGATGTAATTAGATATGCTCTTTTGTTTTCTCCTGTTTGATATATTTGAGAATCGCCTACTGATTGTTATGCTTCACATACTGTATGGGCCGATTTTCTTTTATGATATTGTTTAATATCTGACATGCTTTTATCTTTGTCCATCCGATGTTAAATTCAAATGACATCCCTAGTTATCGGATTTGTATTTTCGGCAGTGATATTTTCTTTAAACTAGCTCTGTATTTCGGCTCCTATGTTTTCATCCACGTGCTAGCCTGTTCTCTGTATGGATTCATCTTTTGGTTTAGATATCTAGCTCATTGCGTAGCGGTAGGAAATAAATGCCTTTCCACCGAATAAAGCCATCGTCTTACTTCCTTGCATATCGTAAGTCCCAGTTGCAGTTCTCTTGTAGAATTTACTTCATCTTCCTGTTTTCATATGTTTTGATGCTCTTTTTAGCTCTGTTCTTTATTTTTGGTTTTATATATGTGCAAGAGGGCAGGGGGCTTTGGTTGCATTTTTTACTGATTGCTATTCCTTTTGCTTCTCAATTGGTACTCATGTCGATTCGCAAATTTTACCGATTCTCTATTCCCAGCAGTCCTTTTCTTGCTAATGTTTACCATCTGTCAACCGAAAGCTAATTTCGGCTTGTCTTCCTTTTTTTTAGCGACTCTTTCGGCATGCAGAACAGTGTTTTTATTTTATTTTGTTCATCAATGTATTTTAGTTATCGATTCGTATGTAATCGGCTTATTTAAGTCATCATTCTATTTGTGAATTGATTGGTAACCACCCATTAACTGGGCTACCATACTTCTGGTTTTGTGAGTTCGTACCATCATTTTGGAATTAGTCGTCGATTATTCTCTTCCTTGATGTCCTTACGATGTCCTATCTATTTATTTTTATCCAATTTTTGACCCAACAATCTCTTATGGCTTCAAATTGTTGCTTATTGGTGTTGATCATTGTTTGCATCGACGACTTGTCTTCCTTTGTTCCTTGTATGCATTTGCCTTGGCTGAGCTATTCCTTTGGGCGTTATTGTTACTTTTGTTAATCTAACTTTTTTTTTCGGTGACTATTCTTATGTTTAAAACTTGGCGATTACTTGTGCTACCTATCCTTTCAGTAGCTTCATTTTGCCCTCTGTTGCGTCCAACTCACTTGGATGTATGGAAGAGTCTTTCACTGTGCAGGCTTCTCTCAGTTTGTTTTTATATTTATATATTTTATTTTTATTATTTTGTCTTCACAGTTGGCGTCCACTGTTACTCTTGTTGTGTGGCAGCCGCCTTGTACCGAACTCTTTCAAATACAATAACCATCCTTCATATGACGTCTTAATCCAGTGAACCGTCTGTCTATCACATAACTAAAATTTGTTGCTAATATAATAATTTTTATTCCCTCGAATTTAGATTTTGGCTATCATTTAATATGGCGTTGTTATTAGCATCAGAAACGTCAGCAAAACGGCTATCTCTAAGGTAAAATAAAGAAACATAGAGGATTTGCATGTTAAGGGTAACTCTTTATTTATGCTTCTAATATTTTTTAAAATTTAAAGTCGTGCATGATTCTTAGATAATATAGAGAGAGAGAGAGAGTTAGATCAATTCATTATTTTAATAAAAGTAGATTCATTTATATTTTAAGTTGGTTAAGTGATTAAGAGGTATATATATTTATAATCATATAAATTTAGATTAATTCATTATTATGAAAATGTTAATGCATGTGTATTTGTATATGGATATTGATCGATTAATTAAATAAATATTTATATATGTTCATAATATGAAAAAATTAAATTAATTTGTTAAGTTAGTTTATTTGATAAAAGGATATATTTCTAAATTAATGTAGCTAGGTTTGGTTAAAGATAGTTATAGTGAATAAACTTAGGTATATTTAGATTAATGCTATGATTTTTGAGTATAGAGTTGTATTTTGTGAATTAATATTTGTTTATAGTTATAATTGATATACTTGGATAATTGATATTTGTATATGGATATCGATCGATTAATTAAATAAATATTTATATATGTTCATAATATAAGAAAATTAAATTAATTTGTTAAGTTAGTTTATTTGATAAAAGGATATATTTCTAAATTAATGTAGCTAGGTTTGGTTAAAGATAGTTATAGTGAATAAACTTAGGTATATTTAGATTAATGCTATGAGTTTTGAGTATAGAGTTGTATTTTGTGAATTAATATTTGTTTATAGTTATATTTGGATATAGTTGTGAGAAAACTAAATGAATTAGGTTTCTTCTGATGTTATTTCTTTACTAAGCAGGTGGTTAAGTTCTGCATAGGATTGTTTATATGTAGATGTCTTTTTATGAACTTGAAAAATCTTCATTTAATTTACATTCGATCAAATTTAATGAAAACAAATCTATAGGAATTGATTTCAATGATTGGAAAATAATATGATGTCAATTTAAGGGGCTAATGGATTAATGAATTCAATGTTGTTTTGGAACTTTTGATGTTTATGTGTTATTTTGGACTCTGGTAGATTCTAATGAGCTTTCTTGTTTGTGGCACCATCAGTCCTTGCTTTTACAATTGGATCTTGTGCTTCACTATGGGGATACTTAGATGTGTGGTCTTATGTGTTTGATTTCCAAAGTCTTAGGAAAGGAGTTTGAGGATTCTTTATTGTATAGTCATGCTTATCTTTTGATGGAATTTGTTCAAGTCTTATTTATTCTGGAAGCTAGAAGGTCTTCTTAGCTTACCTTGGAATTATCCATGTATGTCATCCTATTGTAGCAAGAGAGTCAAGTCTTTCTATGGTACTTTGGTGAATCACCATCTTGAGTTTTCTGGTTTGATCTGTGGTGTTAGTTGGATTCCTAGGTGCAATCTTGGGGGAGTGGCTTTCATTGGGGGTCAGGACCTAAAGTTGTTACCAGGGTAACTCTATGAGAGTTTTGTAATCAAATGATAACATAAAATAATGAACCTTGGTGGGTAGCTAGATAACATTAATAAAGATTAATTCTTGTTGCCTCTCTTATGCTCAGGTGCTTGTATAGCATTGAGGTAAGTAGAGAAGGGTTTGGAATGGCTTCCATCAATATTGTCCCTTCAAAAGGTTGGTGTGGTCCACTAGTGTTTGTATGAGGACTGGGGTTCGGGAGAGGTTACCTAGGTAACCCAGGATGGGGGCTAGGACCTAGTGAAGACCTACCAGGCTAACTCATGGCAAGCTACTGATGACACTCTTCCCTATTGCTACCTAGTGATCACTTGCATCTTTTGATTCCTTCTATGGATTGTTTTCTTGGAACTCCAGACATGGTGGTTAACTTATATTGGTTTATACTTTTGTGGAATGATTTGGGTCTCTAGAAGTGGGTTATTGACTTTGGTGTCTCCTTGACATTATTGTTGTGAGTCCTTTTGCAGATTCTGTATTGTCAATTCTATTGTGATTCCTTGTGTACTCTAACTTATGGACTCTCTTGTGAGTCTCTTGTGAGTATAGGTTTGTGGATTCTCTTGTGGTTTTTTATTAGTACCTTTGTATGTTTTCTTCTTCCTTGTGGGTCTAACTAATACCTCTTAGAATGGGGGGTGGACCTATTGGTACCACATGGTTGGGTGGAGTGCTATTTACACCCATTGGGTTTTGGCTCCTTTAGCTGCATGTTCAAGGAGGCTCATGAAAAGATTGAAGACTATTATTATTATTAAAGATTTATGTATCCATCTCATAACGAGGATCTTGGAGATTTGTATCATCTTGGTTTCATTGCAATGTATTTGATAATCTTATGTAAATTATCCATCCATGTAATGTGTACCTTGTATCTAAGTAATGAACAATGTGGTAAATTACATGGCAATTTATTGTTGGGTTTTTGGATGATTTTCAACTTTGAGTTACATTGTTATGGGGCCTTAAGGATGGGTGCTAGTTGTTAAGTGCATGTATCATTATTCATCTTGATGTATGTATCTCTATACATGTGTAATGTAATATATATATATATATATATTTTCATTGTATTATTTATTTAAGTCCTTTGGGCCTCATGGTAGGGCATGATAGGTAGAAGGGTGTATATTAAAGATTGGGAACCAATTTTAACCTGCTATAGGCAAACATGGAGGAGATTTAAATATGGATTAGGGTCTAAAATTTGACTACAAAATATTTGAGTAATGACATTTTGAGAAGTATCAAAAATAAATTAGGGTTTTTCATTAATCTTGATGAAGCAATAGAAACAAAGTATTTTAACATGTATTCTTGGATTAGCATTAGTTGGAAACCTCATGGCATCAATAGACTGAAGTGGAAGAAAATTTGGAACATGATAAAAAAGTAATAGAGATGGGCATGTAGAAAATGAATGCATTATTGATGACAAAGGGAAATCTTCCATTGAGGAAGATTTAGAAAATAAATTATTGAGGATCTCAAATAGTGTGAGTTGAATAGTAATGGTGATAATAATAAGCCTATAATGGTTGAGAAAAATGCGGGAGATGTGGCTAATGGAGCCCACTTCCAAAATATTAGAGAAGACAAAATTCCTTGTAGGTACCAATCATTAGTCACACCACCAAGGAAGGATATGGATTAATATATGAAAGTAGTGGGAAAGGGGTATGAGAAATATTTGGCAATGAATATGAGCATATTATTAAAGAGGTATAGCAAGAATATCTATTATAGTCAAGAGAAGAGTAATATCGCTCACAAGGATCAAACCTCCAAGGTATATAATAATAATGAGGAAATGGTGCCTCTGGTGGGGGAAGCAATTGCAAAAGTTGAAAGAGTTATAGAATTAATTGGTAATGGATTTTCAAGCATAGGAAGGGAAAATCAAGTTGACATAGTTTGGAAATGTGAGGGTGAGGCAATGAATGGAGACACCCAAAGGGTATTGGATGTAGTACACTCAAGAAAAGAGAATAAAGAGTGGCATTGGCCATAGATGGGTAGGATGAGTGTGATTTAGTAGATGAAGATGACATCATGAAAAATAGAAGTATTGATCAATCTAGTGCAAAAACCAAGAAAATTGCAACTTGTGCCAAAGGTCAAATAAAACTGTTTGTATGGAAGGGTGTTACATTTCCTGAGGAGCCATGAAAATCCTTACTTGGAATGTCAAGTATTGAAATGCTCCTAAAAAAGGCATTTTATCAAGAGAGGTCTTGATCAAATACACTCGACTTGGTGCTTTTTCAAGAAATAAAACTTGATAGTTAAGAAGTGAAAAACTTACTAAAATTTAGGTGTTTGTGGAAAGGATCCTTTGTAGAGGTGGAAGGGACTGTAGGTGATTTGGCTTTTTTATGGAATCTAATTATTATTGGTCTAGAAGGTTGTCTTGTCTCTAAACGCTAGAAGATTATTAAAACCCATTTATATAGCCTCAATAGTGACTTCTTTGTGATAAATATTTATGGACCTCTACAACTCAAAAAGAAGTTTTAGGTGTGGCAACAAATTTCAATGGTGTTACAGGGCTTAGAGAATTTGTTAGTCATTTTAGGGAGTGATTTCAATGTGACTCTTGAGATATCAAATAAGAAGGGGGGATTAGGATAGTTAGGTGGCTCTTAGCATGCCTTTTAAAACATTGTCACGGGGAATGTTTTGTGGGAGATTAAGACAAAAAGTGGTTTTTTCACATGGAAAGCTAGAAGATGGGGTGAATCTCATATCATAGAAATGATGAATAGATTCTTTACAAGTGGAGATTAAGCTACGAAACCCCTTACATTTAAGTCTTCCATCCTTTCATTGATAGTGTTAGACCACTTTCCTATGGAATTACTAATTTAGATGGATAAGGTTTCAACTCGACACCCTTTTAAATTTGAGAAAATGTGGCTAAGAGACAACAATGTCAAAGATTTACTTTCTTAATGGTGCTATGAGTTATTATCATTAGATGGAACAAAAGCCTATTATGAAAGAACACTCATACAATTGTATCTAGAAACAACTCATATTAGTCTTTGTTTTATTGAAAAGGCTACAATACATTAACCATAAATTGAAGGAGTGGTATAGACTAAATTTTGGGAATATATTTGAAGGAAAAATAAAGCTGGAAGAGGAGATAAAAGTATTTCAAGAGAGAATAATGAATGAAGGAATGACATAAGAGACATACTAGGAGGATAAAAATCTAAAAGTAAAATATGCAAAAATTCTTACTCGTGAGGAAATCTATTAGAGGCAAATGACCAAGGAATGTTGGATAAAAGTGGGAGACAAATATACTAAATATATCCATAATTATGTCAAGGTGAATCTTGGAAGAAAATTACTGAGATGAATGATAGTTGAGGTAATAGACTAACTTACATGGATGACATAAACAGAGACGCAGTTGAATGTTTTAAGAATCTTCTATAGAAACCTTTTGTGAATGTTGGGCCTATGTGACATGATTTACTTCAGAACATCCCTTGACTAATTTTGGATTATGAAAATGAGGTTCTATGCAAATCAGTGTAATTGGAAGAAGTGAGGAAAGTAGTGTTCTCAATAGAAGGAGATAATGCTTTGTGGCCTCATGGATTTTTGACTTTTTTCTTTCATTTTTTTTGTGATTTAATTGGTCTGTATCTTTGGCAGGTTATAGAAGAATCTAGGGATGAATAGTAGTGGCCAAAGAATTAAAATACATTTCAATTGTGTTAATTCCCAAAGTTAAGGATTTCAAATCCTTTGGGGATTTTTTCCCAATCCCTTTATGAGACATAGTGTATAAGATTATTGCTAAAGTAATGGTACAAAGAAAGAAACAACAATTGGTTAATGTTATTTCAAAATAACATAGTGGGTTTGTTCCAAATAGGTCAATTTGGGGTGTATAATTACTGCATAGAAAGAAATCCAAACTATTAGAAAGTCTAAAGTGGATTGAATGTTAATTAAATTGGGCATTCATAAGGCATACAACATGGTAGATAGACAATTCATTTTTTAGATGTTGGAGAACTTTGGTTTTTGTCCTAAATGGATTGATTGGGTGAAAGATCTTATCTCCTCCTTGTGGTTTTTAGTTCTAGTTTATTGAAGCTCACAAGGTTTCTTTCAATATTCTAGAGGTTTAAGACAAGGGACCCATTGTCTCCTTTTCTTTTTATTATTCTCGTCAAGGCTTCGGGGAGACTTAAGAAAATTTTGAGTAGAGCGAGCAAATGAAAAGGGGTAAAATTTGTTGCAGGACTGGAAGCCACCACACACTAATAATTTATAGATGAAAATATCCTTTTTTGGGGAAGAACCTTTGAGAGAGGCGAGATCTATTAAAAAGGCTCTAAATAGCTACTATGAACCTTCAGGTCAGCATATTAATTGGTTGAAGTCATATATTTTCTTTTTCAATACAAACTAGATTAGCACAAACAGATCTCAAGAATTTTAGATTTTAAGGCTTGCAATTTACTAGGAAGATTCCTTGGTACCCCACTTTCTAGAAGAGCATGTTGATCAAATCTTTAGAGAAAGCTAGTAGATTATTTTTTGGGAAAGCTAGAAGGATGGAAGAGTAGGTGGCTTGCTTCAGCCAGAAGATTACTTATGCTCAAATAGGTAGTCTCACTGATACTAGTTTCTTCACTAATGTGCCTTAAAATTCCAAAGAAGGTCATTCATATTTTTAACAAAAGAATGGAAAAGTTTTTCTAGAATGGTAGAAATGAACAAGAAAAGATTCCTTTGTTGGCATGAGATAATGTATGTAAACCTAACGTAGCATGATCTATTGGTCAGTGGAATTAGAGAATTTTAATTGAGGTAATGGGTGCTAAGTTGGCATTGAGCATGTATGCTAATCATGATCAGAGATGGGTCAAGGTACTAAACCATAAATATCTAGACAATCGTGAAAGAGAATGTAATTATACCATTCAAAATCCTCCAAAATTTTAGTAATTTGGAACTTTTTTCTATCATGTCAAGGCCTCACCACTAATCACATTACATTGCAATTGGGTGATGGTAGTAAATAATTTTTTTGGGATAATTCACGAGAAGGACATACCTCTTTGGGGAATGATGTCGGAGTTGAGGAAACCAGGTAGATAGTAGAGGCAAGATGGGGTAAAAAAGTAAGCAATTATGTGCAAAAAGTGAGGGAGAATGGAATAGAGGTATGAAAATGGAAAGAAATACAAGAGTTATGGTTAAGTCTTCCCCAAGAGAAGCTTCTTAGAAAGATATTACAGTCTTGAAATCTCTTGATAGCAGAAGATTGAAATGAAGTTAAAAGGTGTGGTGCTAAATTAGGGAAGTATTCGATGAAAATATGATACAAGATTTTGGAAAGAGAATTGGTAGATGATTCATGGCCTCATAAAGAGAATTTGTTTGGATTTTTCTAAGAGATCAAATATTACTGGAGATAGTTTGAATAGATTAGGGTTTCATGGCCCTATCAAGTGTTGCTTTTGTAAAAAGGAAGATGAAAGCTTGGACCACCTATTTTTGAATTGTAGATCTTCTAAACAATGTTTTTGATAAAGATAAATAGGTTTTACAAGGACCTAAAACCCAAAATTTTACAGACCAAGGCCAGCAGCCAAAAAGAAATTAAATAGAAGTGAAATAGGGGATGAACCCACATAGACCCAAAGCCAAAAACAACACGAAAATTCCCCCAAAATAGGAAAAAGAACTTGCTGCACTGCAAAAAGGATTGTTAGGATATTGCTAAGAAGACAAACACAAACACACAAGAAATAAACCAAGTGTTAGTGTTAGTGTTAGAAATCATAAATCAAAAACTATTCTAAGCAAGCATATCAAGAGATACACAAAATACAAGATAGAAAGCTTAACATAACTAAGAAATGCAATAACACATCTCCAAATTCCCTCCACCATGCTTGTAGCTAATCCTCCCTTGTTTCTCTCCTCTCCAAGTTCCAAATGAGTGTAGCTCTCAGTAGCTTGTTGCACTATTCAGGATATCTTATGGAGATTCAAGATTGTAGAATGAAAACTTATGAGAATGCAAATGTGAACAAGCTAAAATGAGATGTTATTTGATTATCTAATGTTAATTTTAGCCAAAAAGACAAATGTAGATTATTATGCTAAAATGCTCTCTATAATTCACTATAAATTATATGCATACAAGATTTCAGGATCTAGATTATGAAGAAATGAGCTCTACTCATAGGTAAAATGGAGCAATGGATGGTTGAGATTAAGTAATCTCAACAAGGGCCAGGATTAATGGGTTTATGATCCATGTGAGGACTTTCAATCCAATCCCAAGATTACAAATGTCAACAAGAGATGGGTTGAGAGGGGAGGGAATAAGCATTAAATGCTTGACATGACTTGAGGGTTAACTTGGGAGGTAAGGTTAATGTTGAGTTGAATGAATAAAACCATTATCCAATTAATAATGCCTTTATCCAATGGATAAAATCTTGCGCAAGAGTTAGTGAGGATAGCCATGGTCAAAGCAATAAATGCTTGAAGAGATCCATGAGTCAAATGAGGGTTGAGTTAGAGGTAAAGTCTCTAACTATGTGGGTGAGTTGAGTTAACCATAAATGGTTATGTAAGAGTCATTAATGGTCATGTAAGAGCCATTAGTGGTTTGGAAGACTTTAGAGGTTAGCTTGTTGAGCACATAAAGCATTAAATGTTTTTCAAAGACTTTGGAGTTTTTGAGAAGTGACCTCAAGTTGCTTAGGAATGTGACAATATTTAGGAAATGGGATTAGGCTAGTTAGGAATGATTAGAAAGTGGTTAGAAGGGTCTAGAAGGGGATTTAGGATTGCAAGTGGGTTTGGTGGGTGAGGGAAAATATAATTTTAATTAAAATAAAATTAATTTATTTCAATTGTAGTTGCAACTTGCATTTGTAGGAGAATGCAAGTTGGGGGGTTTGTATAGTGATTTAAATAAATATTTATTTACTTATTTAAAAGAAGAAAGTGGTTAAATTAAATAAATATGATTTATTCATTTAATTGATTTAGAGGTGCGATTTAATGAATTAATTTAAATAAATTGGATAATTTATTTAGTTAATAGCAGAAGAGTGTAAGGATGAATTAATTAAATGTTAATTTAATTAATTGATTATTGAAGGTTTATTAATCAAATAAATAGCAAATATTCATTTAATTAAATGGACAAATCTATGTGACTACATTTGCGCCTCTTCAAGATGGTGTGATTTATCGTGTTGTTTCAAAGAAAGAAAAATAGGTGTGAAGAAATATGCCCCATAAATTTTAATTTAGTGGGTGGTATATGCCCCCTCGAGAGATGGGCCAATTTTTTTTGAGAAATCGGGCAATCTCTCGAAAAAGAACAAGAATTGGCAGGGAAGTAGAATGGAAGAATTTAGAAAAAATGATGAAAGAATAGAAGAAATTGGAGTTAAAACAGAGAAATAAGAGACAGTTGAAGTTTACAGGGACCCTGGCGGTGAGCGGGTTGAAATTGGTTTAGAGCTGGAAGGGTATAGATGGAGGGAAAAGGATAAAACAACCTCATTTGCATCCATCACCGTAGCAATCAGAGCTCTAATAGTGACTTCTGGTGAACGAGTGAGTAGCAGTCAGCATGCCGATACCTATAGCAAATCATCAGCTAGAGTGGATCCGTCAATTCGAGCGGTCAGATGGCTACAGACTAGTGGTACACAAATTTGAATTTTTTCTTTTCATGCATTTTTGATATGTTTTTGCAACCATCCAAGTCAAAGAAAAACAAAAGTGCTAAAACACGTGTTTTAGCACTCTTGTCACCTAAAATGGCACTTTTGTGTTGCTATAGCACTATTGTCTAGTGGTTTTAGTGCTATCATCTGTTGTAGCATAATCGTGCAGTATTATTAGTGCAAATGTATTTTTAGCATGATTGAGTCAATATTGTAGTGCTAATGTTATGTTATGGCATGTTTGTGTAGGTCATTTAGCACTTTTGTTGTTTTAGAGCTAGTGTGTAGAGGTTTTAGCATAATTTTCAACAGAATAGGGCTATTGTCTAAAAAATAGATGCCCCAATGTTTAGGAAAATGTTCTCCTGGTGCCTGTGTTGGGTGGACGAATGGATGAGTTGTTTTGAATCATAGCAGCCCCATTGAGCCTAGGTCATTATGATAAATGTTCATTGTAGTCTAGGTTTTCCATGATCACTTACCTGTTGAGACCCGAAGATACCTGATCAAAGTATCTGTTGATAGTCTGGGTTTAACCTTAAGAAATTTTGAAACATAACAACTGATGATGATGTTGATGTATGTGTGTGTAGGAGGATCTTCCCGTTCTTCAAATGCGGGAGCAGCATCCTGCCATGCAACAACTACGAGATCAGTTGACTAAGGTGGAGATCAATTGTGTCGTAGTGACTAGTTTATATGACATGATGTACATTTCCATGATTCAGATGAATTACGGACTAGTGACAACATTAGCTGAGCGGTGGCACAGTGAGACCTGCATGTTCCATCTAACGATGGAAGGGATGACCGTTGCACTGGAGGATGTGTGGCGGATATTTCACATCCCTATTCGAGGGGAGCTAGTGACGTATGACCGAGATTTAGGGACAACAACTATACAATGGATGTTCATAGAGGATGTCTACATTCATGATGGCTCGATCGCGTGGGAGGAGATAGCGGCTTTATATGAGCCATTACCAGCTGTATTATCAAGCATTGTTAGGGGTTTGATGTGCCTCGATAGACAGTCACATGGACTAGCCATGGGTTGGGGCCAGGTTATTGAGCACATGGTGACGGATGGGACCCACTATGCATGGGGACCATGCATGTTGTCACACTTATACAAGGAGCTGCATGAGGTGGTATATCGAGAGACGAGCTCTCTAGGGGTTGGGAATACTTTGCTACACATCTGGGCATGGGAGCACCTGCCAATTACACAGCCGGTGTGTATGAGATGTAGGGAAACAGATTAGCCTTATGTGTACATGTATGGAGGTATGATGAGTCAGCCCCACTTGGGGAAGTTGGAGTGGTGGTGGCAGGCATTAGATGATTTGGATACAGTGATATGGAGGTCATATATTGAGTGTGAGCCTTGGGAGGATGATGCAGAGGCTTTCCTATATGTTTTTATGACACCATTTTTGATTGGTAGGACATCCTACAATATAGAGAGATAGGTACCAAGTAGAGTGATGAGACAATTTGAGCAGAGGCAGGAGTTGCCAAGGGGATCAGGGGAGTATGCACGAGCGGTACAGGAGAGATTATAGTGGGGGCCAGTGTTACTATATGATCAGACCTTAGCCACATTCCAGACCTTATAGGCGAGACCATGGCACATGAGGTCGGGGATTGTGGATGTAGGGGTGACAAAGGAGTACATGCAGTACTAGACTGCATATCCTATTCCATGCATTTCAGATCTAGCTAAGCTGGTACCATCTTTTGAGGATGATAAGAGACATTGACATAGGAGGAGAGAATGCAAAGGAGTAGGAGGAGGAGGTAGAGGTGATGGAGGAGAAGGAGATGGAGGTGATGGAGGTGGGGGAGATGGTGGAAGATTTTTTAGGGGAGTAGGAGGAGGTGGAGGGGCTGGGGGTGGATTTGGAGGTGGCAGTGGTGGAGGAGGATGGTTACTGAGGAAAGGGAGGGGCGGCAGCCATTGTGACTTTCATAGGTTCCTTTGATCCAAGGAGCAGTAAGAGTAGGTGACAGGGATATTGGGGAGGGAGAGACGCCTATGGAGATGGGAGAGGGAGCTATAGGTGGAGGAGAGGATCCTATGGGGATGGGAGGAGGACACCTACGGGAGCATATGATAGTATATTTGCAGACTCATCTTACAGTAGCCCAAGCAGAGCTAGAGGAGATAGAGGAAGAGGTTGAGGCTAGAGACGTTCAGCTATTTGCATTGGAGTCAGAGTTGACAGTAGTGAGGTGAGAGCGGGATGATGTTGTTGATAGGGTGATGCAACTGCAGGAGAGATTTTAGGCCTTGGAGGGAGTATAGGGATAGGGTTTCATGACTGATTTATTAGTGAGGGAGTTACAATAGACAGTTGGAGAGGTTGACTATTGCCAGGGTTTATATGAGCAGGCGATGCCATCTAGTTAGTGGCACTGAGTTATTCACAGATGCGTCGAGTGAGATCAGAGTGGTCTTAGAGGATGTAGAGAAGTGGTGGTGTTATGGGCCCTCCACGGCGAGATAGTGCATGGGGAGCAGGGGTAGTGGTGGAGCAGGGGGTGATGGTGGTGTAGCATCTCGCCAAAGTGATATTTTAGAGCACTTATGAACTTGTATCATTATCTTTTTGGACTGTGACTTGGATGGCTCTTGGTAGCCAATATATTTTTGACATCATTGTAATCTGATACGTGTATGTTTTTGTGAGATGATATATATTTGATATATGAGGAGATCCCATATTTTATGATGATAGGAATATTGATGATATGTATGGGTTTATGTAGGATGATTATTATTATTTATTCTTATATGTATGCTATGGATGACTTTGCTTTCTATATGTGTATGATGATAATGTTTATAGATGTGGTTCTAACATGTGGATGCAGGTTAATACATGTATGATGCGTTGTAAAAGCTTTATGTGATGCCATGATGACTATGTATGCATAATGATGAATAAATGATGATGGGATATATAATATGTATGTTTATGTTGATGATATGATGATATGAATTTTGTTTGTAAGATGAATCACAATTAATCGAATGGTTATGCAAATGTTTATAGATGGTTAAAAATTAATGCACAATGAATAAACAAATGTAAATACAACTGTTTATATGATTATTCTAACTGAATGTACTTTAAAATGAATAAATAAATGTTGAGATAAATTTTTATGTTATGATTCTAAATGACTTAAAATATTACTAAGTGATAAATGAAAGTGAATATGATAATGCAAATAAATGAAAGAAAGGGATAATGAATAAGTGTACCTTAATGCAATTAAAAGAATAATGAATAAATGTACCTTGATGCAATTAACATGAAAGGAATGCCTAAGAAATATTGTGAAAATGAATGTACTATATAAATGAATAAATGTTTTTAATAATAAAATGCACTTATATGAAAATGTAAGTAAATTATAATAAAGGCATCTGATATGTTAAATGCCTTAATCGGATGAACTAATAAATGTATTTAAATGAATATCTAAATGAATCTAAAAATGCAAGTAAATGATAATGAACTAGATGCATTTACATGCAACTAAAATATAATGGAATGATAATGCCATGTGTTCATGATATATGGATGCAAGTTGGTGAGAAATTGCATGATGCAATGATGATGTATTAGAGATCTCAGTCCTAATTAAGACCAATTCATATTAAAGAACCTCTCGTATTTTTAACTTGTTCACACTTGCATACAAAACCATACATATGAATAATGAATGATCAAATGGATGGGTGATATGCAACAGAATGCATTATAAACAGATGAGATGAAATGACAATCCATAGTGCTTTATTTTTCATCATTGAGCAGGGCAGTATAAATCTTGGACGAGGCAGTAGAAACCAGGGTTGGAGCACTATACTTGTAAGAAAGCAGTATAAATAAAAATAATATGGACCCTCCATTCTGGTTCATGTGGAGACAGTCGAGGTATACACTGTAGTCAGTAAGCCATAATGATCCATGACTAGATTTTTGCAAATGATCATGTAGCTTAGTGAACTTCCCACGTAGACACCATTAGTACATGCCCCAGAACTTCATTGGAACAATTTGTAGACAATAAACAAAACGATACTTAGGAACCATCCCGACTACTCTAATCACTTGTGGATATCCCAAAGTAGCGTAATAACTCGATATAAATGAGTAAAGAACCTAACAAACTGACCAAGTACTTGATAGATTAAACAAAATTTACTTGTCAAAGAAAATCTTATCGTGTCTTTGTTTTGGTAAGGAAGGATGCATCCTTGTTAAGGCAGTTATGTGTACCTGTGTTGACTGTTTGGTTGATTTGATAAGTGATCATCATTTGAGTAGCTCAAAAATGTTTGTTTGATGTCTTTTTGCAATGTGTATGTACAAAGGATATTATGTGTTGCTATGTTTTTTATTGGTTTGTGTGTTTTTGAATGTTTTTTGATTTTGTGAGTTATTTTTTAATGTTTTTGGATTTTTGTGAGTGTTTTGTGAATGTTTTTGGATTTTGTGAGACAGTTTTGAATGAAGAACTCAATGAATTACAAGTAATGTAGAATCCACTTCCATCTATAGATTAAGAGCATTGCCCCCCAGTTTGGATATGACTTATGAAAAACAGGATGCAAGATGTGTGAAGTACTATCCCTGATTGCAGATCAATAACAAGCCATGGTTGACTGAGGAATAAATGGATACAATGGATGTAAGGGATGTGATCACAACAAGTCTGAAAGACAATGGAGCCATATCCTTTACGAGTGGCACCTGTTTGCTAGGTTTTCACCATCATACTTACCCAAGGTGCCACCAGATTAGTTGTTCATCGTTTGGATGCATGATTTTTCTTTACTATTTTTTGATTTTTTGTATTTTCTTTAGGACTTTTTATCTAAATGTTTTTGTGTTTTTCTGATATGTATTGGAACCTGATGCTCTGTATAACTTATGTATGAAACCGTTTGAGGTGCATGTTGTTGATTGGATCTTCTAGTGGTTCTTCTTGAGAAGTAGCCAACTGATATGCCCAACCAAAATATTGCAGTGATAACATATGGACCCAGCCAGTTAGATTCAAACTTTCCTTTATGTTCTCTATCTTCTTGTTTATGATGATTTTCTCTGAGAATAAGATCACCTACCTAAAACGTACGAGGCTTAACTCAATGATTATAACTTCTGCTCATGCGCTGCTGATAGGCCTTGAGGTGGTTGTATGCAGCTTGTCACCTTTCATCAAGTAGCTCCAAGTATTGAAGACTTGATACTGTTGGATTTTGCCAAGATCAAGAGGTCAATGAAATGTACAAGATAGAGACATAATATAGGACAAGAATAAACTGTATTCTCATCAATAAAAAAATGATCAACAAATGTTCAATACTTGTTACATACAATGTAGATGGGCTTGCTTATATAGGCAAGGCTAGGGATATGTATGAGCACACAAATATGACATGTGGCTCAATAAGAAACAAGGGTAGGTAGGAAATATGTGTGGGTAGGTAGGAGAAATAATATAATATTCCACATGAGGTGGATCACCCACCGAAGGTGGAATTATCACTCCACAATAAGTGGATATGATAGTGTAATAACAAGATCAACACCATAAGAGGTGGAATTTCTCCTACACACACTATCCCAATGTGGCACAAACACCCAAGTGTCTCATATCCAAACTACTATGAAATGCATTATCCTAAGTAAACTTAAGTAAGTGTAATAATATCCATGATGAATAATTATTTACACCAACACCCCCCCTTAAGTGCAACTTAGGGGAATGCACTTAAGTCTACAATGCAACTAAGCAATGCAAGATGGGTCCTGGCTACGAGGCCATGTTAGGTACCCATGCACAAATGCAAATGCATGCAAACCAATGCAATGAAATCTCTCACAAAGTGGGGAAAGAGAGAAAAACCCAATGGGAAAAAACCCTCCCCCAAAAAGAGAGATGAAAGCTATACAAGAGAACTCTCAAGGAAGTATGTGAGGAACAAAACCTCATGTGAGGAAAAAGTCCCCCCCATATGAGAGAAGAAGAGAAGTCAAACTGTGATCCTCCCTCAATGAAGAATCTGCACCAATGGTAGAAGCTCGATGTATGAAGAAATTGCTCCACGAACGTCGAACAACATTCCTCCCCTTGGGAAGAAACAAAACCAAAGGTGTATCCATGAAGTCTCCCCAATCATGAAGGGAAGATGTATGAAGAAAACTCATGATGAAAGGAATCTCTGAAAACTGCTCAAGTGTCCCCATGTCGATGCTGAAAGATACCCCTTCCAAAGGTGGTAAACTGTGCCACACTGCTGAAAAAGGCACTCCAAGATCTAGTGGAGATGGATGTAGAACAATATCCAAAGACTCATGTGTCTCCTCAAAGAATAAAGAGACCTCCTCCAACTGTTGTACATAAGTATCCACAATCATGTCAACCTCGAAAGTATGATCATGTAGAGAATGAACAAGAGGGTCAGAGTGTGCCCTCGCAACAATCGAAGAAGGATCATCTTCATCAAAGAGAAGATGTATGTCATCAATGATGTCTCCCAAATCTGCAATGTAGGATTCCATAAACAAACCTGCAATGTCTGTCAACTAATCATCCCATGAATCTGAAGCTGGGAGACAATGTATATCCTGCTGCACTGAATCACATGTAGGCAAAACTGTCGCACTATCTGCATCATCAGGTGCAATAGGTGATGTGATATCAATATGAGGAGATGAAGTACAAGACTCAAGAACTGGGTTACATGTGAGAATCCCCATGTTCAAGTGTCCAAAGTTCTCCTCAAAATCTGAATCATCATAATAAGTGTGATCATCATGTATAGAATCATCAAATGTGAAATCATCATCATCAACAAAATCTGAAAAGGAGTATAACCGAGATGCATGATCAACCACCCCAGTTGCAATGATAGCTCTAGTCTCCATGTCTCTAATAAAAACTGAGTCAGGTGTGAACTCCACAACTCTTTTAGTTGCGCCATGTGTGATTTGATAGATAGAAAGGAGATTATTTGTCAAGTGGGGTACACACAACACATCATTGAAGGAGTTATCCCCAATGTCAATAGATCCTTTCCCAGTCACATCCATGTATGTATGATTGCCCATCAAAATCTATGGCATGGTGCAAGGCTCAAATCTAGAGAACATAGACTGTGAAGATGCCATATGATGAGAAGCCCCTGAATCTAGAAGCCATCTTTCTGAATTATGACTGATAGTAGCACATAGAGCTTTTCCTTTTCTTGTTCCAAAAGAGTGAGTTTTTCCACTTGTAGAAGCCATGAATGCTTGCCCTTTTCCTTTTGAATGTGAGGAAGTGGAAGTTGATGAATCATCCTTCTTGTAGACTTTAGGCAAATCAATGTTATGCTTTTTGATGATATGTGTGAGCTCATCAATCTTCTTAGTATGGCAATGATGTTCCTCATGACCAATCTTTTTACAATAAGCACAAGTAGGTCTCTCTCTCTTTGGTGAATTATCTTTCTTGGAAGAAGATGAATCTCCTTGTTGTGGAGAAGATGGTGCTTTTTCTTTAGGCTTTGATTGCCATTTCTTCTTGTTTGAGTTGTCCTTTCCTTGATTTCCTTTGTTTCCTTGATTTGCCACTAATGCTTGAGACTTAGAAGAAGCCTTAAGAATGACCATGCTTATCAACTTAGTTTGTTCCATCATCAACATTTCATTGAAAGCATCAAATGTAGGCATTTTGTAACTTGAACCCATTGTCATCCTATGAGTTTGGAAACTAGAAACAAATGCTGCATATTCTTGTGGAAGCTTCCCTATCAAGTTGAATATCAATTGAGTATCCTTCTTATCAATGCCACAATCTTTGAGTTGTGCCCTCAACTCATTTGCCTTAGTGACATAATCTTGTATAGTATCAAAGTTCTTGGGATCTAACATGGTGAGATCACTATCAATTTGATATCCCCTAATCTCATCAACTTGACCATACAAGTCTTGAAACTTTTGCCAAGCATCCTTGATTAGAGTACATTTCTGAATATGAAAAATGAGATCTTTTGATACATACTTTCTTAAGGTACCAATTGCCATGATATTTTTAGTGAGCCAATCTAAGTGACCAACTGGATCAGCCTTAGGATCAGCTGGAGCAACAATAGTTCTATCAATGTAATGAGTGAGTCCTTTTTCCATAAGTTTACTCCATGCATCAATTTTCCAAGTAGCATAGTTATGTGGAGTTAAGAGAGGAAACTTAGAAGAACCCATAGCAGCAAAAAAGGAAAGAACACAAGAGCACAAAAGCACAAGAGACACCCCCCAAATTCAATCAATCAAAGTACCCCCCCTAAAGTGATGATTTTGGCACTTTATACTTAGTGCGATTACAATGAGCCACTTGCAAAACAAGGCAAAGTGGGCTTATGATGCAAATTTTACAACTTCTCAAATGAGGTACAAGAGACTTCAATCAATAGTGCAATGAATCTAACTGAGATTCAAGCAAATATACAAGTACCAAGAGAGCCAAAAATGGCCTAAATCTAAAAGTACAATTTCTACTTACAATGACATCAATCTGATAGCATCATGTGAAAGTAGACAAAAAAATACGCACTTTCAAAAAAACTGCACCTAAAAAGGAGGTCGGATGACCCCAAACGAAGCCTCTGAAGTTGCAAAAACTGGGATTACTCAGGAACAGTCACCAAAAAATGCATTTTCTGAAAAATCCGTGCATCAAAATCAAAAAATTCTTTCACCACTGCGGAGAGCACGAAATTTTAGCCCATTTCAAAAAAAATTGCACCCAAAAAGGAGCAAAAATGAGCAAGTTATGGCCATTTGAATTTGAACTGCAAAATCAAAAATGCAAATGAGAGGGGGTCCAAAAATTTTCAAACCTTGCTGATGTGGTGCTGACGTCAGAAATTCACTGTGTTAAATTTGACGGATGTGGCAAGCTGACTGTGCATCCGTACTGTACGGAATTGCTGACTGGGTGAGCTGATTCGGCAGGTGACGTGGCGTCCGTACGGTTGATGTGGCGTGCTGACTATGCGTACGGAAGGTCGACGTGTTAGGGTTTACCCACGGGCCACTGGCCGCCTGCCACATGGCAGACGCGCGTTCCTCCGGTTTGTCCACGTGGCGGGGGGTAGCGCAGCCGGAGGACGCGGCGGTGGCTCCGGAGGAGATGCGGCGCTGGCAAATGTGAGCGTCGGTGGCTCCAGAGGAGATGCGGCACTGGCGAACGCTGGGAGGTTGCCGGCGGCGGTGTTCGTACAGGTCGCAGGAGCCGGAGATCGGATGGTCGTGAGCTCGGGCGGTGGCGAGGACAGTCTGGCGACGGCGGGAAGGACGCGGCGCAGCGAATGGAGCAGAGTATGGTCGGCAGCTGTGACAGGTACGGGTTCTGCGAAATACCTGCAACACGTGGTACGAGCGGCACGGGGGGGGGGGGGGTCTGCGGACCCCCCAAAAAATAGTTTTTTTTGTTTTTTTTGCTTTTTCAAATTTTTTTTGATCGAAATTTTTTTTCAACTTTGCAATTTTTTTGATTTTTTGATTTTTCAAAAACAAATTTCTGAAAAATGAAAATTTTTTTTTTTTGAATATTAATAAAAAAATTTCGAAATCCGTATGATATAGGCAAAAATGGAGAAAAAAATTTTCTCACCAAAATAGGCCAACTTTATAACCAAAATTCATGGAAATGGCCTTCCGGACGCAATGGAGAGGTCGGATCTGGTCTAGGACGCCTCCAAATGATGATGCTCCTCAGATCTGCCTCTTGACGTCACAATAATGCCTCTTCAAGACGAATCAATGAAGCCCCAAATAGCTCTGATACCATGTTGGATTTTGCCAAGATCAAGAGGTCAATGAAATGTACAAGATAGAGACATAATATAGGACAAGAATAAACTGTATTCTCATCAATAGAAAAATGATCAACAAATGTTCAATAGTTGTTACATACAATGTAGATGGGCTTGCTTATATAGGCAAGGCTAGGGATATGTATGAGCACACAAATATGACATGTGGCTCAATAAGAAACAAGGGTAGGTAGGAAATATGTGTGGGTAGGTAGGAGAAATAATATAATATTCCACATGAGGTGGATCACCCACCGAAGGTGGAATTATCACTCCACAATAAGTGGATATGATAGTGTAATAACAAGATCAACACCATAAGAGGTGGAATTTCTCCTACACACACTATCCCAATGTGGCACAAACACCCAAGTGTCTCATATCCAAACTACTATGAAATGCATTATCCTAAGTAAACTTAAGTAAGTGTAATAATATCCATGATGAATAATTATTTACACCAACAGATACTCAGTATGCTTCATCATCTATCAGATTATGCAAAGAAACCCATAGAGATGGTAACTCAACCTCAATAGGAAGAATGGCTTCTGCACCATAGACCAGTGAGTAGGGAGTTGCGCCTGTAGGAGTTAGAATGCTAGTTTGATACGCCCAGAGTGTTGGATTTAATTGAATGTGCCAATCACAGCCAGCATCATTGACTATCTTCTTGAGGATTCTTAATATGTTTTTGTTTGATGCTTCAGTCTAACCATTGCCTTGTGGGTAATAGGGAGTGGAAAAGCAATGTTGGATATGAAACTTCTCACAGAGGTCACGAACATCCTAATTTTTGAAAGGAAGCTCATTATCTATGATGATGGACATGGGTACACCATACCGGCAATAATGTAATTAAGGATGAATGAGGTGATCTTCTTGCCAGTGACTTGGGTAAGTGGAATAGCTTTGATCCACTTTGTGAAGTATTCAGTGGCGGCAATGATAAATTTGTGGCCGTTGGATGACAATGGATGGATTTTACCCACAAGGTCAAGTCCCCATTGACAAAAGGGCCATGGTGTTGTAATTGGTTGCAATTCCTATGTTGGTGCATGTATCAGGTTTCCATGAACTTGGCATTTTTTGCATTTTTTGACAAAATAGTAGGGGTATTTTTCCATGGATGGCCAATAGTATCTAGTGTGCATGATCTTCTTTGCTAGTGAAGGACCGCTTGAGTGAATCTCATAAATTCCTTCATGTACCTCTTCCAAGGCCTTTGTTGTCTCATCCTATTCCAAATGTCAAAGGAGAGTACCATCAAGACTGCATCGGTATAGGGTTTCAACAATGGTGGTGTATCGAGCAGTTTGTCGGATGAAGGTTTTGCATTGGTTATTTGATTGGTTAGGAGGAAGTGTGTGATTGCGAAGGTGGGTGTAGAACTCACCGTACCATGGGGATTCAATACTGACAAGATGAAATATCATCTCAAATTTGGGTATTAGAAGAGGAAATCCAAAGCTATCCTACCAAGAACTCCTAGCGTGTTGAATTTTATGAAAGATCTAAAAGAGATGCAATTGTAGCCATTGCATCAGCAAATTGATTTTGATCTCTGGGTATCTTCTCAAAGGTGATAGTTGTAAATGATTCTTCTAAACTGTTGACCATTTTCTTGTATGTCATAAGCTTATCATCCTTGGTCTGATATTGGTCTGATATGGCATAAGATTTTCATATACCTGTAGCTCTTTCAGTTTCCATTGTATGGCTAGTCTGAGTCCTATGATCAAGGCCTCATATTCTGCTATGCTGTTTTTACATGGAAAAGTTAGCGTGTAAGACTTCAATATGTTGTCACCTTGAGGTGTAATGAAAAGAATGCCTACCCCTAAGCCATGTCTAGTATATGAGCCATCAAAGTATAACTTCCAAGGTTGTGCTACTATGATCATGAAGATCTCTTCATCTTGGAAGTTATAAACAAGAGGATGATCACCTATAAGGGGTGCATCGGCCAACTGATCTGCAATAGCTTGGCCCTTGATAGCCTTACGGTCCACATAATCAATATCAAATTCACTCAGAATCATCACCCATTTGGCCAAGCGGCCTGTCAATGCTTCTTTGTTGAGTAATTACTTTACTGGATCGATCTTTGAAATGAGTTGTACTTTATGTGTCAACATGTAGTGCCTCAATTTAGTGGCTGCCAAAATAACTGCTAGGAAAGCTTGATCAACAGGTGTGTAATTGAGTTAATAGTTGACCAATATGCAAGAGATATAGTATACAACACACTCTTTCCCTTGTGCATTGTGTTGTGCTAGCAGTACTCCTAATTCTGTATTTGTAGCTGAAATATAGAGAAATAGTGGTCTACTTGGATCTGGTGGGATCAGCAATGGTGTATTCATGAGATAGTCCTTGAGCATCTAGAATGCATCCTAGCATCTGACATCCCATTGAAAGCGGATGTTTTTGTGTAACAGATGTGTAAAGGGATGACACTTATCTGAAAGATGTATCTCCAAATTGATTGTAGGTGCCCTTGTAGTGTCCTTAACTAAACGATGTTCTTGGGAGGTGGCATGTCCATGATTTCTTTGACTTTCATCAGATCTACTTCAATGCCTTTGATTGAGACAATGTATCCTATAAGCTTCCCTGATGTTACTCCAAAGACACATTTCTTTGTATTGAGTTGAACATGATATTGTTTTAGTCTATCAAAGATCTTATCTAATATTTCCAGATGACCTTCTCTTGTTAATGATTTTGCCAGTAAGTCATCGACATAATTGTCCATTATGGTATGCATCATGTCATGGAAGATGGTAGTCATAGCTCTTTGATAGTTCGCCCCTTCATTCTTTAGACCACAAGGCATCACATTCCAACAATATGTTCCCCATGGACATGTGAAGGCAGTTTTATGTTGATATTCTGGTGCAATCTTTATCTTGTTGTACCCTGAAAAGCAATCCATAAGAGAAAGCATGGCATGTCCTACTGTGAGGTCCATGATCATGTTAATGTTTTTTAGGGGGAAGTCATCCTTAGGACATGCCTTATTCAAATATTTGAAGTCAGTACAGATGCGGATGCTCCCATTTGATTTGTCGACGGGTATAATATTGGAGATCTAATCTGCATAATCGATTGGTCGGATGAAACCAACATCTAAGAGTTTCTTGAGTTCTGCTTTTACAAGCACAACAATCTGTGGGTGCATCTTTCCAATATTTTGTTTTACTAGTTTAGCTCCTTCTACCATAGTGAGGTGATGCATGACCAAATCAGATTCTAGGCCAGGCATGTCGGCATATGACCATGCAAAGTTGATCTGACATTTCTGGAAGAATTTTACAAATTTAGGCTATTCCTATGGAGTTAAAAGAGATACCAAATGTATTTGGTGAGGAGTCTCAGGGGTCCCCACATTGATTCTTTTGTTTCCTCAATGAGGATCGTTGATTGTTCCTGATTTGTACTAAAGGGGAGGATGTCAAACCTTTCATCCATAGGCACCTCAGAGAGGTTTTTACTATTGAATATGCTCTTTCTTTTTACCTTTTTGGGATCAAACAGTGCCACAGTGTGGTTTTCACTGGAAGATCCATGTTTTATCATGATATTTTTGCAGCTGAAATGTTTGGCATCCGCCCAAACATATGTTGCACTATTAAGTTCAATGGCGAATCCAACTTTGTGATCCCCGCTTGGTATGTTATCCCATAGTTCCAAAAAGTCAATGATTGCCTCATCATTTTGGAATTGGTCAAGGCATGGGGGATTAGGTTGGTTCCATTCGATGAGTTTGGGATGGAT
Source organism: Cryptomeria japonica (assembly GCF_030272615.1). Lineage (NCBI taxonomy): Eukaryota > Viridiplantae > Streptophyta > Pinopsida > Cupressales > Cupressaceae > Cryptomeria > Cryptomeria japonica. The sequence continues at coordinate 163,098,910 of NC_081411.1, read as the reverse complement.
AATGGACATTACCTCATTGATCAGGTTAAGTTCATAGGATGTGTTAATGAGGGTTAGGAAATTGTGGTGAAGTTCGTTGATAGTACCCTATCAGAATCAGGCATAGGATGCGACGTAGGGTTTGTGGAAGGTGTTTCTAGTTTAGGAACCCAAGAGGTTTTAATATGTGCTTCTCCATAAATAGGGATTTCTTTGCAAGGTGGAGGTGGTGATGCATCTTCCTCATCTGAAGTATTTAGATATATGGAATCAAATTCCCACTCATGTGAGTCAGTCTCTGAGTCACTTTCTAGTATTCAATTACTATACCAAACCGGGATATCTTTTGAGTTGAACATTGCAGTTGTGATTGGCTGATGTATTGCTGGTGATGGAAATGTTGGTACTGTGGGTGCCACTGATGTTGCTAATGGGTCTACCAGTTCTCTCGATGTTGTTGGGGGTATAGATACTACTAATGGTGTTGTTGATGCAGTTGCTACTACTAATGGGGTTGTTGGTTTGATTGGTGGGATGATGGGATGATTGGTGTTTTAGGTGGGATTATCAGTATTGTAGGTAATTTTATCGATGCTTCTAGTGGGATAATGGGTTTTGTAGGTAGTTTTAGTGGTGTAAGTAGTGTTCTGAATAGTATTGATGGGATTCTTAACCTTGTTGGGGCACTTGGTGTTGCTCTTGGTGCTGCTGATATAATCAAGGATGGCCTCTTTAGAGTATTAGGCTGATGTAGAGGTTTTCTTGGTTTCCCTTTGAATCTGAGCTTAGGAAGAGTTTCCTTTTGAAAACCTAATCCAGTGTGATCTTTGGAATTTAATTCAGGCTACAATGGCTTGTGTCATCCTTGCTTGCAAGGTCCTAAAGCACTTTGTCCATCATAGCCCATTCTTTGCATGATAATAACACTATTGCCATATTTATCAATGGGTATTTTAGCCTGTGGGATGTCTTTGATAGGGTCTTTGTAGATCCATTTTGCTAGGTCCTCATCTCGGGTCTCCTCTTCCTGACTTTTACCAAGGACAAAAGGTGCCAAAGTGCATGCTAGTTTGACCAATGGTGGTTGAAGTAACCTTTGAGGCTTTCCATAAGTTCTAGGAGAAGTGGGTAATTTCCCAACATAAAAGAGTTGGCTTAGATTATATTCCCCAGGACCTTCCTCAACCATTTTGATTTTCAACTTCTCTTGCTTTGGTATAGGGGTGATTGAACTAGAAAGAGAGGCTGGACTTAGATATGATGTGGATGGGATGGTTTCTCTGTTGTTAGGAATGATGATCTCTGGTTGATGTTTAATATTGTTACAATATACAAATGGATTTGCATCGCCCAAGATTGTGATTTCTACACTGTTATGGGGAAACTTGATACACTAATGATAGGTGGATGGAACAACTTGCATGGTGTGTATCCAAGGTCTTCCTAACAAGAGATTATATGGTAGAGGAAGGTCCAGAACTTGATAGATGATGTTCTTCACCACTAGGCCCACTCGGATTGGTAACACAACTGCTCCTTTTGAAGAACACTCTACATCATCATAGGATTTTATGGTTATCTTTTTGTGGGGGTCCACTAATTCTATTGCATATCCCAATGCTATGACCAATTGTAATGTACATATATTCAGACTGGTGCCATTGTCAATCAAGAATCGCTTGATCCTGTGTTGGTTGATAAATCCTTCAATATGGAGTGAGGCGTTATGAGGTTATTGGAAGGATGTATTGTCGCTTTTAGAGAAAGTGAGACATGGTGATGACCTCTGATTACCAGCCATAGCTTGAAATTGATCCGTATTAAGGTTGGCAGGGACTGACACTTCTTGGAGAGCTTGATCCAGGATTGTTTTATGAGATGGGGATAGGCACAAAAGCTCTAAAATGGATATAAGTGCGGGTGTATTATCTAACTGCTCTACAGGGTTATACTACTTTCAGATGGAGGTTGTACCTTGTGGAGATTCTTTAATGGTTATCTTGCTACGACGCATGACAACATTACAGGTAGGGTTCGGATCTTTGATGGTGATGGTTACAATTTGTTCATTGGCATCATATAAGTGATTCACAGTATAATTATAGGTTGCTCGCGTATAATCTGTTGTATCTATGTTTTGCCCTGAGGTAGAAGCACCCCTTTGATATTGTGATGGAAGCGGATTCTTAAACATGAGATGATCATTATTTGAGGTTTTTGGGTCATGTCCTTCGAATTTCAATTTCTCCTCGGTCAATAAGATCTTGAACAAGATCTTTTAGTCTATGGCAGTTACTTGTTTTATTCCCTTTCCCTTGGTGGAATTCGCAATGTTCATTAGCTCTCCACCATGGAGGTTTGACCTGAGGTTTGTAGTTAGATGCCTTTGGTAAAGTCACTAGATTTGAAGAGACCAATGACACAACACCATTTTGATAGGTTCCTCTAAGGTTGTGTATGTACGTTTTAATTTATAATTTTTTTGTCGTTATCTTGGTTCCTCTTGTAGTGCATTGCGACCTGAGTTTTGTGGAGGAGCAAGAGTGTTGTTTTAGGAGGGGGATTTTGCACCACAAATCTAATCACAGGTTGTGCACTTTTTATGGTCCTTGCATCTACGACCCCATAATTGATGATATTTTTATTCTTATTCTAGAAGTTGGGTTTATCATTGTTAAAACATGGGCGAGGGCCATCTTTGGGTCCATTGTGTATCTTGATAAGTCCCTTTTTTATAAGGGCCCATTCACATTTTAATCCTTGGGTGATCATGTCATCAAAGGACTCTATGCCCTTCATGTCTAGGTGGAATTCCATTTCATCATTCAAGTTGGAAATAAATATTTCCACTAGCTCTCGTTTAGGTAGATGAAGAGAACGTCTACTAGATAGTTGCCTCCACCATTGTAAGAAAGCAAAAAATAGCTCCCCTGGCTTTTGCTTGGTATTGCATAGATCTCCCATGTTAACATCCTGTTCTATGTTGTGTGAATAATGTGCGATGAACTTTTGGACTAGTTCTTCGAATGTTTTAATGCCATCTAGTAATTGGGAAAACCATTGCATGGTTTTTGCCCCCAAACGCTGAGGAAAGAGGCGTGTTAGATATGTGCCTTCATATGCCACTTCTAGGCAAGCTGAGTGAAATTCCTTGACATGATCTCTAGGGTCTCCTTTTCCCCAATACTTTTTGAACTTAGGTATTTCAAACCCTCACGAAAAAGGTGGCATAGGTAGATTCCTATCAAAGAGATAGGGATAAATATCATTAAGTGAAAACCAGGTAGTTTTCACACCACTGTGGAGTTGTTGGGCTAGATTCGCGACTTGTTGCCTCAACATGTCTATGTCGTTAGGAGGAGGAGGTGGAGGGTTTCCTAGATTAAGGTCATATTTGAAGTGATCTTGACCTCTTCCACCCTCATTATGTCTATGGTTCTCTGATACTTGTTGTATTTGCATGGTATCAAAATCAGAGGGTAACTTTAGCTCCCTCTTGAGCAAGTCTCAAAAAGTGAGCATCTGCATTGTTTTTTAGGATTTCATCAAAAAGTCAATTGAATCTAGGGTTGTGTTGTACTCTTTCTATTGCTTTAGGATTTAGGGTACTATGATCTTCATCATTTGTACCTCCTCCAATGGCCTCATGGTAATCGTTGAGGTTTTCTTCCCCCTCTTCAATCTCTAGTTGTCTAGTTCTCGATCTGGTGTGAGCTATTTTGTTTTGAAAGTTGTTTTTGAAGTTTGGTGAAAGTGATTATGAGTTGGTGATGGAATGAGAGATGAATGTTTTGTGAAGTGTTTAGAAGATGGATCTCTAACACTATTGGTTTGATGTTACCAAAGTCCTTTTATGAATTTCTTTTTGTGTTGCCAACAATGTTTATGTTATAAGGTATAGAAAGGTTTGAGATGTGTTACAAACTAAGCTACCTAGTAATGAGAGGATGCACTCATAGACTATTTTTAATCTACATGGAAATGCCTCTTAGGATGAGTTTATCCTATATGTAGAGACACTCTAAAATGATGTGTTGTTTTTTATTTAAGAAATATCTAAAAAGAACTTAGGACAAGACCCATTTTATGTTTAAAGAGTTGAAATGGATTGATGATGTATGAATATGAGAGTGGATAGAGTGGTAACTCCAATAAAAACTTTGTATTACAAATGGGACAAATTCTTCCTCTTCTTGCTCAGGGGTTGGTGGTTCTTCTCGACCTATGTTATATGTAATGCAGATGTTTGGAAAGAAGGTAGGGTTGATTTTGCCTCCTTTGTTTTTATGATAACTCAAAGCTCTATACTGAGTAAAGGCTATATTGTTCAAGGGCTCTTTATCAAACTCTTTGGATTTTCCTTGAAGATATAGATGCATATGACGCAAGAAGGTTCTGTGTGAGATAAAATTTTGTCTATTGAGATAGAAAAATTTCCTTCTTTTATTGAAAGCCTTTGAACTCAATGGTCTTTTCTTCAAATTGATATGTTGATGAAGATTCATCTTTCTCAAGATTTGAAGGATGGTCATATAATTTGATATCTTCTTTTGCACTTTGTTTTGATTTTTGTGTGTTGGTCAAATGTTTGATGGAAAATTGTGTTGGATGAATACTTGTTTTGAATTGGTTTTGAATTTCTTTGACAAGAAAACAAAGCAAGCACACAAGCACAAAAATGTTGCCTAAAAAGGCACTAATAGGTGTGGATCTAAATCAGCCCAATTTTTGAATGTTTTGACCACTTTTCAAATGTTTTTGTATGTTTTTTCAAAAGCCTGAAGTTTGCTCAATTTATCATTGGTTTGATACAAAATGAAGACACTTCAAACACACTTTTATCCCTAAGGTCAAATGGCCATTTGCGATAATTTCAGCTCACATCTTGATATTTCTTCAACTTTGGTACTACATACCTTATGAATCTCATCGTAGCAGGTAAGGATGTGATATACCAAGTCTTGAGTGAGCATAACAGATAGATGATCCCTATGATGGCGGAGTCACCACTTTTATCAAGCTACAAGGTAGCCTTTCAAAGATCCATGTTTCTACTCAAGGAAATATGTATGGTGATTATCTTGGGAGCAAACCCATCTATGCTCTTGCACTGAACTTCTCACAAATATCCTCAATTAATAGAATAGGTGGGTTTCTATATAAAGAGGTGTCTAGTAATGTTCGATATTTTTGGACATAAGTTCATTCTGCAGTGACTCACTTTAGAGCCTTGTAACTTGTGGTGGGGCCCATATGTCCTTTCGGAAAGTTACACTATAGGAACAACTATACCCAAGGCTACAACTTTTCCTCTCACCTGATTTCTATAGCGACTCGAAGGATTTACCGCGCGAGGTCATTCCCAAGAGTGATGTGTCTCTTGGCAGGCCTCTCTTAAAAAGATAAAATTTTGAGTGTTACTAACACTTTTCTCTTGCACCTAGGACCACAAAAGCCAAGGGAGAGGATAGTGTGTGTTAGAAGTAGTACCACTCAACAAACTTTGCACAAGTGTGCCAATCACCAAAAAACACTTGTTCTTTTTAACCAAGTTTATAGCAATGTGATCTAACTATTTGGAGATGTTGCTCCAACAAAAATGGTGTTCTTTTTAACTTCAAGGCAAAATGTTATGTAATCTAGGAACTTGAAATCCTGGTCAACTGAATTTGAAACACATTTTCAAGTAGATCGCTTTGCAACTTGAAGGGACAAATGGTTTGTTCTTTTTAAACTTGCCCAAATGAAGTGTTGATTTTATTTTTTTTATGCAAGAAATAAAACTTAGTGTTGTCTTGTTTTAAGCCCAAAATACAATGATCCCTAACTTTCAAAAATGAAATTTGTTTGATTGAGTTTTTGTGGTTATTTTTAGTTTGCAAAATGATGTTCTTTTTAGAGCTCCAAACTGAAAAGTGTGATTAATTTTTAAACCCAAAAGGAAATGTGAAGTTTATTTAAGCTAAAATAGAAAGTGAATTCATTTTAAGCCAACTTTGAAAAGTTAGTAAAAAGATAAATTTACTTCCTAATCTAATAAAAAAGATAAATTTACTTCCTAATCTAATTTAAAAACCTACACCAAAGACAAACATTTAGTTAAAAAATGAAAAATAAAGTTTTGGTGGGCTTCTACAAGCCTACATTCTAATTTTTTGGTTACAAATTTTTTTAATTTTTTTACAACTCTCTATTACAATAGCACTACTCTGTGTGAAAATAGAAGCACTATTTAACATGAAAGTGCTAAATAATGGACAAATGCACTAAAAGAAGTACAACAATGCTATAAAAAGGGACATAAGCACTAAAAGACTCTATCAAACAAAATAAATTATGTCAAACAATGAGCTAAAAGCACTAAAAATAGACACAATAGCACTATTTAATGGTTACTAGCACTATAAGAAGGTCAATAGCGCTAGTTGGGAGACAATAGTGCTAAATCACGAACTTTCGAAGGCACTAGAGCGTGAACAATGGCGCTAAAGTGCGACTTGTGTGTCAATTAAAACATGAAAACTTAGTAGTTTCAAAAAATTATATCAGAAGGTTGCGTTTTCGATTCATGTCGGGTTCACCAAATGATGCACTGCAAAAAGGATTATTAGGATATTGCTAAGAAGGAAAACAAAAACACATAAGAAACAAACCAAGTGTTAGTGTTAGAAATCACAAATCAAAAACTATCCTAAGAAAGCATATCAAGGGAGACACAAAACACAATCTATAGAAAGCTTACAAAAACTAAGAAATGCAATAAGACATCTCCAAATGCCCTCCACCATGTTTGTAGCTACTCCTCCTTTGTCCATCTCCTCTCCAAGTTCCAAATGAGTGTAGCTCTCTGTAGCTTTTTGCACTATTTTGGATGTCTTATGGAGATTCAAGATTGTAGAATGAAAACTTATGAGAATGCAAATTTGAACAACCTAAAATAAGATGTTATTTGATTATCTAATGTTAATTTAAGCCAAAAAGATAAATGTAGATTGTTATGCTAAAATGCTCTCTAGAATTAACTATAAATTAGATGCATACAAGATTTCAGGATATGGATTATGAAGAAATGAGCTCTATTTATAGGTAAAATGGAGCAATGGATGGTTGAGACTGAGTAATCTCAACAAGGGCCAGGATTGATGGGTTTATGATCCATGTGAGGACTTTCAATCCAATCTCAGGATGAAAAATGTCAACAAGAGATGGGTTGAGAGGGGAGGGAATAAGCATTAAATTCTTGACATGACTTGAGGGTTAAATTGGGAGGTACGGTTAATGTTGAGTTGAATGGATAAAACCATTATCCAATAAATAATGCCTTTATCCAATGGATAAACTCTTGTGTAAGAGTTAGTGAGGATAGCCATGGTCAAAGAAATAAATGCTTGAAGAGACCCATGAGTCAAATGAGGGTTGAGTTAGAGGTAAAGTCTCTAACCATGTGGGTGAGTTGAGTTAACCATAAATGGTTATGTAAGAGCCATTAATAGTCATGTAAGAGACATTAGTGGTTTGGAAGACTTTAGAGGTTAGCTTGTTGAGCACATAAAGCATTAAATGATTTTCAAAGACTTTGGAGTTTTTGAGAAGTGACCTCAAGTTGCTTAGGAATGTGACAATATTTAGGAAATGGGATTAGGATAATTAGGAATGATTAGAAATTGGTTAGAAGGGTATAGAAGGGGATTTAGGATTGCAAGTGGGTTTATTTTAATTAAAAAAAAATTAATTTATTTCAATTGTAGTTGCAACTTTCATTTGTAGGAGAATGCAAGTGGGGAGGGGGGGTTGTTTAGTGATTTAAATAAATATTTATTTATTTATTTAAAAGAAGAAAGTGGTCAAATTAAATAAATATGATTTATTCATTTAATTGATTTAGAGGCACGGTTTAATGAATTAATTTAAATAAATTGAATAATTTATTTAGTTAATAGAAGAAGAGTGTATGGATGAATCAATTAAATATCAATTTAATTAATTGATTATTGAAGGTTTATTAATCAAATAAATAGAAAATATTCATTTAATTAAATGGACAAATTTATGTGACTACAGAACTCCATTGATTTTCTCCAGATCCTCCATGATGAATCTTGAGGTACCCTGGTTCTCACTCTGGCTTCTGGTCCTAATATAGGGACCCAAACCAAGCAATGTTAGAAATTAATAGTTCAAAAATTAAATTGGCTAGTTAATCCCTTTCTCATCTAAACTAGTTGATCTTTTCCAAAGTTGCAATTTTAAAAGTACAAAATTAGTATACTCAAGGATTCGGCTCATTGATCCATCCATTGTGGTTTCAGAGATTTGCAAGGAAAGAAATAGATGTATCTTTGTGTAGGGAAAAAAGTTAGACTAAGTATGAAAACCCTAATCCCCCTCTCATACACACTCACAAAATATGATAGAGCCTAGGGAGGCAACAACCTTTGGCTACTTCTTGTGAGGAAGAGAGAGTCGAGGATTACCTCTTAGGGTTTCTATTCCCTTGCTGCAAATGAGAGAGAAATGATTCAAAATGCAATTTAACCTGAAGTGGAAGTAAGCAAGAAAACCCTAATTTGGAAATTCATAATAGAAGATAATTGATATAACGCTGAAAAATACAGATTAGGAAGAAAAATGAGAGGTCCACTTGTTTCTGAAATCTGAGCTGAAATATTCAAGACTAGGGTGCCACTCCACCATCCTAATTTTGCAAGTTTGAAGCTACAACTGAATGACTGTATTCTGAGGTTTTTAAAGTGTTGCACTGCCAAATCTTGCTAAAAAAAGGAAAGACCGAGGTGCCACACCCCTGTCCCAAGGGTTTTTACTGAGATCTGAACCCTAAGACAGCCTTTGTGTGCTTTGTCTGTCCTGAAACTTCTAGCAACGCTTGGATCCAAACCTGTACCTGTAGCTAAAAAAGATGGTTTTGCCTTAGTCAAACCCATGTTTTGGTGATTTCCACCCCAACAAATAGCCAATAATGTGTTGAAAATGTGTGTGCTAGAACCTTGTGTGTGTGCAAGATCCTAAAATGAAGGAAAATAATCTAGAGAAACCCTAAAGAGTAAACTCTAATTGATTATAATTGACAAAGTAAGTTCTCTAAATCCATGATGCAAAGTGATCAAAAGCATGAACATGAATCAAAATGAAGCTCATAAAAAGATATGAAAATAACATGAAACCATACCCAACCCTAAGCGAGAGGTACAAGCCAATCTTCAGTGGGTGATCTCCTATTGTTCTCCTACATCTTCAAATTCCCCCAATTGATGAAATGATGCTTGATGAATGCTTGATTGACGAATGTTGAATGTTGTTGAAGACTTCAAAGATCTACTCTTTCACTGCAAAGAAGGCTCTTTATGCTCCAAAAACCTGCTCTTAGATTCTTAGAAGAAGACCCCTTCAAATGAAGAAAGAGAGCTCTTAAGTATGAAACCCTAAATCTTAATTTCATGTTTAGGCCAACTTAGGATTTGAATTTCCCACCAATCATTTAGGGTTAAGCATTGTTATATCATAGGATTATGCTCTCGAGGACCATGTGCACTTTCAACATGGTCCTAGCATCTTTTCACCAATTTTTTGGGGTTGTTAGATATGATGATATTATAAAGAATCCCAAAGTTATATTTTATTTCAAGGTGTTTTGATATGTGAAATCGGACCTTAAAGGTCAAAATAGGACATAATTAGGGTTTGTGATTAAATGATTTATTAGAGAAATAAAATAAAAAGGGGTACACTTAGGGTAAAGGCCAAATTTTATGACATGTGAAATGATGAAACATGAATTTAGATTTAATTAAATTAATTAATTAAATACTTAAAAGAGATTAGAGATGCAAGATGCAAAACACAGTAAGGTGGGTGCTAAACCAAGTGTGAAATTGTACCACCCTAGCAAGGGTGTACAATTTACGAAACTATATTTAGCCCCCACTTTAGCGGTGATATGACACTACATGCATATGCAAGATAAAGTACAAAAAACATAAACATTATTTTAAAAAGAATATATCCATAAGTTGTTGGACAAAGCCCCCAATAGTATCTGTAGTACACAATTAGGAACCACACCCTACAAAACCACATGTTAGATCATAAAATCACCTAATGCTTACTAAGGAAGGTGATGAAATTCGGAGGTAGCTATATTCCCCCTGTTCCGGCTTGCATGTTAGTGAGGTGAAAAAAGGTATCATGTTTACCACATTGAATTGTTACAAAAATCTTGATGAAACAAGTTCACGAGAAGGCTTAGTTGTACATTCAAGCGCTTTATGGAACCAATGTGGAGAAAGAGGGAAGATTCATGATTCTGCCACTCATGGTGTGAAAATCAGAGCTCTCTAACTCAAGATATGATAGACTGAAGGAAAAGTGCAGAAATTAGGGTTTTTAACTTAAAGTCATAAAACGAAAAAACGTGCATACCTCATAAATATGAAAGTGACACTTTCACTTGTCACTTTTTAACTTTTTGGCACTATTCCCTATATAGGAGCCCACTTAGAGCCATTATGCCTCAACCCCAACCCAAGCGACCTACGTGGATGGAGATCCTATGCCAGTCTGTACTCATTGACCAACCCTTAGATGAGGTGAGTTGACTACCTGTTGAATTATTGTTGATTTATTTTGATTGCATTGATTTCCATTTCGAATGATGTCATTGCCGAGATCATGCTCGTGCCCCATGTTTGAGCACCATGGTCTCTTAGGGTTCCCTAGTCCTTCATGGACACCCTAGTCCCATGGGGGCACCATGATCCCACTTGGGTACCATAGTCCCTGAAGGGTGCCATGTCCCTGTGAAGAGTGATCAAGGGGTTCACAGGATTAGGCGATTGATGTGCAGAATATATAGAACGAAGTTTTTGATTAGATGATGATTATTGATGATCGATTACTCATGAATGTATTATTTTTGCTTTGCAGATTCTCCCATACATACGTAAGAATACTATGAGTCACACCTTTTGAAGCCTTAGGAGTCAGATTTTGAGGCTCACATCGGAGGATAGAGAGTTTCTTCACGTCGTAGGTTTGTGGTACACGATGGCTATACCCAACATCAAGTTTCATCCTATGATGATGATGGCATTGATGGAGAGGTGGGATGTAGATACCTCAACATTCCTTCTACCTGTGGGGGACATGATGGTTACCTTTGAGGATTTATACCGTATTCTACGCCTTCCCGTCAGGGGAGAGATTGTTAGATATCAAGCCAATTGCTCCACTGCCGAGTACAAGAGGGAGTATGTCTACTGCATAGGGAAAGTGATTTCCAGCAAGATGAGAGGTTGCATCATGGTCAGTTGACTCCTACATCCTACCAGTGAGGTTCCAATGGTGAGGCGGCTCATTATCGCTACAATTGCATTTGTCATGTTCCCTAATGGGTGTGACACCCACATGCATCAAGGTCTCACATACATGATTAGGGTCATGGAGAGACATCGAAGAGTATACTCTTGGGGTTGGAGAATGCTTGCACATCTCTATTATGACCTTGGAGAGTATGTATTTGGACAGGGGTGTATTCTAATGACCTTCACATTACTACAAGTGTGGATGTTTGAGAATATCATGTGTACTAGGCCTGCTAGAGTCCCTATGGGCTTAGTTCTAGAGCATCCTAGAGTATTTTCTTATCTTCTTACCCGTGAGTGGCAGTTTGGGGATCTACAACATTGGAGATTAAGCCTTGATAGATTGACAATGAATGTGATCAGATGGAGACCCTACCTTAGGATGTATATGTGGGAAAGGATAGACAAGCAATTATTTTGCATATATAGGAAATGTCTACTAGAGGGATGGTATAGTCACATAGTTTTTCCCTTCTACTTCGACCAAGTTCGATGGCAGTTCAGGTTCAAGTAGTGTGTTCCTACTGATGTTCTTGTCTACATCTGACACTCATGTGTGACTCCTAGGTTGGGAGCTATTCATAGGCCTATGAGTGATGAGATTGACATTACAAATTCAAATGGATCAGATCAGGATATTGCAATAGAATATAGAGATGATGTGGTCACGCACTAGTGGTACATCCTATGGTGGGGAAGGACATACCCTAGAGCCATCTTTCCATCAGACTTCCCTAGAGGGAATCTCGGACCATGGCAATAGACAGGAGATGAAGAGGGACTTGGTACATCTGAGGAGGGCACAAATGATCAAACCTACGATGCAAGACAACAGGAGGTGGGTGATGATGGAGATGATCTTGATAACGTAGAGGGAGATCAAGATGGAGATGATGAGGAAGATGGAGAGGATGAGGATGAGGAGGATGGAGATGAGGATGAGAATGAGGATGAGAATGAGGATGAGGATGAGGAGGACGAGGAGGAGGATGATGCGGAGGATGAGGAGATTGAGGATGAGGTTGAGGAGGATGAAGTAAGTTGTTGAATTCTTTGTTTTCTATAGGAGTTGTCATCCACTATACCCTTAAGAGGAACTCTCAAAGAATGGATTTCTAACTCCAAAGGCATAATAGCATCAACACCATGAACAATATTATAAGGAGTACTACCCATAGAAACATGTACACTCATCTGATAGGCCCAAAGAGTGTAAATTAATTGAGTATACCAATCCTTACCATGTTTGTTCATAATCTTTCGAAGAATTTGTTCAATTATCCTATTCGAGGACTCGACTTGACCATTTGATTGAGGATAATAGGATGTAGAAAATTTATGTTGAATATGATATTTCTTGAGGAAATTATTCACATCCTCAATTTTAAGTGACATTCCATTATCCAAAACTAAGGCAGAAGTTATTCCAAATCGGGAAATAATGTTTTCTAAGATGAATTGACAAATTACTCAGTGGTAGTGGATTGAAGAGAAACTGCTTCCACCCACTTCGTAAAGTAATCAGTTGCAGTTATAATGACAGTATGTCCTTGAGATGAGGGGGGAGATATGTTACCAATGAGATCCAAACCCCATGTAGAAAAGGGCCAAGATGCTACTTGAGATCGAAGTTCTTGGGCAGGGGCATGGATTAAATTGCTATGTTGCTGACACTGATGACATATTTTAAAAAACACAAAGGAATCATTTTCCATGGTCTGCCAATAATATCCCATTCAAAGCAATCTTTGAACTAAGGATCTACCCTAAAAATGCCTTCCGCAAGTACTTGAATGTGCTTCCTCAAGAACAATAGGGACTTTGGCTTTGTTAAGACATCAAAGGAGAAGACCATTATAACCCTTCATATATAGAACATTAGAAATGATAATTTATCTAGAGGCAAATTTGTGAATCCTAACCCTAGTATTCTTATTTGTAGAGTCGGGAAAGGTACCACCACCTAAATATCTCACAATATGCGAGTACCATTCATCAAAATCTATAATGCAACAATACAACACATCACTAGGATTATCAGCAATAGCCAAGGTAGTGAGGTTGTGAATAGTGAATTTAAGATCTACTAAGTGGTCCTCTAAAGACACAAGAGAGGCTACACATGTCATCGCATCAGCATGTCGATTATCTTTTCAAGGAACAGGTTCCATGGTATAAGAATTGAACTTTTTGTAACAAGGATATAGCTAGATCTCTATATTGTGATAATTTGTCTTGCTTATCTTGATAAACTCCTATCACTTGTCTTATGATTAGTTGAGAATATCCATAGATATGTATATGTTTTACATTTAATACTAAGGTTTCTTTAATTCTAGCTATAAGAGCCTCATATTCAGCAATGTTGTTGGTACATAAGAAACTAAGATGATATGATAAAGGGATAGGCTTATTTTTAGGCAAAAATTAAGACCACCCCTACCCCCGATCCTATATGAGACCTAGAGCCATCAAAATATAATTCCTAAATCTCATCGAACTCAATAGAGAAAATGCATTCATCAGGAAAAGACTCCGAGTTAGGTAGGCCGAAGGGTGAAGGAGTCTCAACTAAGTGATCGGTCAACACTTGACCCTTTATTGCCTTTTGTGAGACAAACTTAAGGTCAAACTCGGTCAACATCATAACCCACTTAGCTGAGCATCCTGAAAGGTCAAATTTAGAGAAAATCTACTTGAGAGGATCAAATTTAATGATAACATGGACTTCATCATTCAAGAGTTAATGCCTTAACTTTTGAGATCCAAAGACTAAAGCAAGGCATTGTCTTTCTATCATAGAATATCAGAATTTGTAATCAAGTAGGGTACTACATATATAATAGACCGAACATTTGTTGGCATTATAACAAACAATGAGAGATTGTTGGCATTTCAAAGGATATTGAGAAGGTTGTTGATGTTTATGGATATAATTGATTAAGGATATTTACTATCTTAATATTATTATTTTGTCATTGATGTCAAGAAATTGATTTTCTAATTTAGTATGATTTTGCCATATCTTAAGAAGTATGTTTTGATGAGTATAAAGAAGTCGATAAAAGACATAGAAAGAATATGATGAATAAGGGGAGAAATAAGCTATTCAATGGGCAACTATTACCAAGCTAGACAATGATGAGATCATGATGTTTTAGATTGTTTTGATATCTTACATATGTTGTTGTTTGCAAGGTTAATACTATTCTATGTTACCGAGCAAAGAACCTAGTCGGTAAACCCTAAGGAACCTAGTCGACAAACCCTAAGGTTATCGCTATCAATTAATGAAGGCGGAATGTCTACCGAGTGAATTTTAGTATTCACCGAGTTGCAACCGAGTAATAACAGAATGCATTGAATGAATAAAAGCATTATTTAATGAAGGAAGCTGATGAGCTGGATATGATTAAATGATTGGTATGCCGTGAATGAAGTTTGTTAAAGAATCTATGGCAAAGGAAAATTGGCAAGAAGATCTACAGCTCAGATTGAACCACAATACCCTAGCACAAGTTCCAAGAAATGTATGCAAATTCCAAGGTGGGGTAAAACATTTTTCATATCGAAGGATACATTGAACCTAGTCAATATTGAAGATCTGATGGCTATGATTATCATGGGAAATGTGATCAAGGAGATTAAGCAGTTAGCAGATTGTTTATAAATAGGAAACTATTGATAAACAATGAATGCGAGCAAGTGTAAGCACAGGGATGCTACACAATATTTACCGAGCACAGAAGCTTGAAGATTTGTTTTAAAAACAGAGTATAGAGCCCAGCAGAGGGACAAGATAAGTCCTATGAATAGATTGTATTAAGCAAATAAAAATCTTCTTTAGCATTTTAGATGTGAAGATGCAGATAGATTTTCATTACTGTTATTTTGTAAAGTGACAGAAAATCTCTTAACTGACTGGACTTAACAGTCTTATTTGTAAATCCTCTAGCAAGGTGACATTCTGATTGAGTGTTTGAAATCCTTTGACAAGGTCACTTCTAACAAAGTGAAGATCCTAACAGATTTGAGGGAAATCCCTTAACCAGGTCACATCTAGCAATGTGTTTGTAATCTTTAATAGGATTTTCTTTTAACCGAGCATACTCTAGAAGAGTATATTTCTTAGTGGGTCCGAAATCCCACAGTGGTTTTTCCCTATTTGGGTTTCCACGTTAAATCTGGTGTTATGAGTGTTATGATGTTTATATGCTTTTGAGTATGCATATTTAGCAGTTTTGGTTATACTACTGATGTATAGGTTACCGAAGTTGAATCTAATATTTTTATGGAAGATTATGTTTGTATGATTCTCCCCCCCCCCCCCCTCTCATCATATCAGCTTGGCATCTATACTAAACATTTAGTATCAAAACTATCAACATTCTCTACCATCCTTATCACATTGTGCCAATAGGGCTACAAGAGCATGAAGGGAAGCAATTGTGTATAGAAAAAAGGGTTTAGAAGGGTTAGCGGGTTGAAGAATAGGAGGATTGGCCAAATAAGTTTTTAGGTCTTCGAATGCTTGATGAAAATCCTCATTACATTGAAAGGTAATATTATTTTTAAGCAATTGAGTAAAAGGAAAGGTGCAATCCGCCATTTGAGAAACAAACCTACGAATAGCTTGAATTTTCCCTTGTAAACCTTTTAGTTGGGAGAAATTTTTAGGAGGTGGCACAATGGCATCTATTTTCTACATATCCACATCAATTCCATGATACGAAAGTATGAACCCTAATAGTTTTCCACTATCCACATCGAAAACAAATTTTTGGGGATTTAGGTGCATGTTATACTTACGAATTCTCTCAAAGATTTGACGAAGCATCTTAACGTGGTCTGTACAAAGAATGGATTTATGTAAGATGTCATCAACACAATCTTCTAAGGTTTTATGCATGTAATCATGGAAGATAAGAGTCATATCATGCTGATAGGTTGCACCTGCATTTTTCAATCCAAAAGGTATCATCACCAACAAAATGTGCCCCAAGAGGTGGTGAAATAAGTTTTGTATTGATCTTGAGGATTAATGAAGATTTTATTATATCCAAAGAAACCATTGATGAAGGATAATAAAGCATGACCTGCTACAAAATCCACTATCATATCAATATTCAGGAGGTGAAAATCATCTTCTAAAGAAGCTTTGTTTACATCACAAAAATCCGTACACATCCTAATCTTGTTATTAGACATATCCATAGCCAAAATGTTTGAAAACCATGAGGAATAATCAATAGGATGAGTGATTCCAACATCCAACAATTTTTCAATCTCAGCTTTAATAAGTAATGCCTCTTTAGGGTGAATCTTTCGAATCTTTTGCTTCACAGGTTTAGCATCAGGAATTAGGGCAATGTTATGAGTGACAATCTTAGGATCTATGTTAGGCATGTCAAAGTACATCCAAGCAAAGATTTCAGGGAATTCATGTAACAATTCAGAATATTGTTTTTGCTCTTCTTCATCAAGACATTTCCCTATCTTAATGATTTTATCTTCAATAGAAGGATCCATCTTGATATCAATAGTGTCACTTATTAGAAGATTGCTTTGTTTAGGAGTGTCTTTTAATTGAGGAAATTATTTAATTATCTCATCATTATTTCTTTCTTTCCCAAAGTAAGCTTTCACATTCAGACAATAGGGAAAATCACAATTATGGTGATAACGAGGAAGGTTGTCATAAGCTCCTAAGAATTCGGCTAAGGAATCATCAGTAGGAAAAACATCCAAAGTGAGGACACTAGAAGAGTCACAATCAATATACTGTAGATATTTTATTGGGAGAGAAGAATAAATGACATTAACACTAATAGATGGTCTCTTAGAGGCTTTAGTATGCTTAAAAGGGTCATATCCAAGCCCAGATGTCATATCACAAAATTTATTTTCCAAGGGAACCTTTATCCCTTGTTCTTAAGAACCACATCCATTACCATTATATCTGTATCTAGCTAGGATGTGAAAACCAGGACCATAAAGGTTAGCCATTTCTAAGAGAAAAGGAGGATTTTCATAAAGTGAAGGGTCAAAGTCCTCCAAGTCAGAAACTAAGGGAGATGAAGTCTGGGAAGCCACCACAAATTTATTACTCAATGGCCCAAACAAAGTGGATTTCTTTTTAGGTTCTTCTTCTTCTTCCTTCTTTTCAACCTTTGGCTCACTAGGGGCAATTTTATATTCCCCTACAAAGGTAGGATTAAAATAAATGGATCCCCAATCATCTTCTGTGAGAAATTTCTCAGGAGAGAAAGTGTCCTCAATAGTAGAGTCAAGCTTAGAAGACTCTTCCTCAAGAACCTTAGGTCCACTTGAGGAAGTATTGGGAAATGATTCGGATATGGGAGATAAGTTTGATGAAGTGGACATACTAGTGGGAGTAGAAGCTTTAGAGGAATCATCTAAGATAGTTGGGGAAGAACCAGTTGAAGAGGATTTGGAAGTTGATGTTTAAAGGAAAGCCTGAAGATTTGTGTCACCTAGCAAGGTATATGTTTTATTGTTATAAATGAACTTAACTTTCCTATTTAATGTAGAGGGGATAGCTTTAATCCTATGAATCCAAGGTCTCCCTAGTAACAAATTGTATGTTAATTCTCTAGACATGAAATGAATGGGTGTGGGTAAAATAACAGGACCTACCTTAACAGGCAAGATGATGATACCTAATGAATATTTAGCAACATTATCAAAGCCTCAGATAGTAAGAGAATCAAACTTAATAAGAGATGTATCGAGATTGATCTTATGCAACAAGCTAATACTAACAACATTAAGGCCAGAACCATTGTCCACTAGTGTTCGTCTTATTGCACTATCATTTATAATAACCACAATCATTAAGGGATCATATTGATGTTGAATTTCACTAGTGGGTAGCTCATCTTGTGTAAACACAATTTGAGCCTTAGGAGCTATGATAGAGTTAATCAAGGAGGCCATATTATTGGATGCCATGACAGGTGGGATATTCAATGTTCTTAAGGCATATTTTAGCATTCTATGATGAGTTGAAGAAGTTTGAATCAGGTCCCAAAGGGATATCTTGGCAGGAGTAGCTTAAAGTTGTTCAACGAGATCATATTCCTTACCAAGAGTTTGTGAAATACAAGGTTCTTGAGGAAGGATGGGTTGAGGATCAGGAAGAGAAGTTGGGATAACCGAAGGAGGATTAGGTTGCCTATTTTTTCTTGTATTATAGATATGGGCAATTTTATTATAACTCTCTTTAGTTAATTTTTTAGCATAGCTATCATGACTATTATATCTTTCTCATCACCACGAAATGGAATAATAATAAGGTTGATCAGTTTTTGGAAAAATGAGGGTTTAGAAGGCTTAGGGTTCAAAAAATCATCTAGAGATTCATCTAATCCATTCTTACTAAACTCATAATCAACATAATTACATACATCATCAAAAGAATGGACATCTTGTAAATAAAAATATGACATTTTGAAATGGAAATTGAATGAAATTAAAACACACAATGCAAGGAAAATGAAAGAAAACTCTTTTTTTTTATGTTTTGAAAGAAAATGAAATATACTATATCTAGATCTAACAATGAAAATTAAATTGGATTCACGTCGGGTTCACCAAAGATTTGTAGGGGAAAAAGTGAGACTAAGTATGGAAACCCTAATCCCACTCTCATACACACTCATGAAATATGAAAGAGCCTAGCGAGGAAACACACTTCGACTACATCTTGTGAGGAAGAGAGAGTCGAGGATTACCTCTAAGGGTTTCTATTCTCTTGTCGCAAGTGAGAGAGAGAAATGATTCAAAATGCAATTTAACCTAAAGTGCAAGTAAGCAAGCAAACCATAATCTGGAAATGCAAAATAGAAGATAACTGATATACTGCTGAAAAATACACATTAGAAAGAAAAATTAGAGGTGCACCTATGTCTGAAATCTAAGCTGAAATGTCTGGGACTAGGGTGCCATGCCACTATCCTGATTATGCAACTGAAGGGTTGGATTTTGAGGTCTACAAAGTGTTGCACTGCCAAATCATGCTGAAAAATAGGCAGGACCAGGGCACCACACCCCTGTCCTGGGCAGGACTAGGGTTTCATACCCCTATCATAGGGGTTTTTATTGAGATCTGAACCCTAGGACAACCTATATGTGCTTTTTTGGTCCTAAAACATCGAGCGACGCTCGGATCCGAACATGTACCTATAGCTGAAAAAGAGGGTTTTGGGTGCCTATGTAGGGTTTTTCCTTAGTCAAACCACTTTTTTGGTGATTTCCACCTCAACAAATAGACAATAATGTATTCAAAATGTGTGTGCTATAACCTTGTGTGTGTGCAAGATCCCAAAATGAAAGCAAACAATCAAGAGCAACCCTAAAGAGTAAACTCTAATTGCTTATAATTGACAAAATAAATGCTCTAAATCCATGATGCAAAGTGATCTAAAGCATGAATATGAATCAAAATGAAGCTCATACAAAGACATGAAAACAACATGAAACCATACCCAACCCTAAAGGAGAGGTACAAGCCAATCTTCAGTGCGTGATCTCCTATTGTTCTCCTACATCTTCAAAAGCCCCCAATTGATGAAATGATGCTTGATGAATTCTTGGTTGATGCATGTTGATTGTTGTTGAAGACTTAAAAGATCTACCCTTTCACTGCAAAGAAGGCTCTTTATGCTCCAAAAACCTACTCTTAAATTCTTGGAAGAAGACCCCTTCAAATGAAGTAAGAGAGCTCTTAAGTATGAAACCCTAAATCTTAATTTCATGTTAAGGCCAACTTAGGATTTTAATTTCCTGCCAATATTTTGGAGTTAAGCATTATTATATCATAGGATTATGCTCCTGAAATTTTGGGAAAAAAGTCGAGGACAATGTGCACTTTCAACATGGTCCGACCAACTTTTCACCAAATTTGTGCAGTTGTTAGATATGATGATATTAGAGAGAATCCCAAAGTTACAGTTGATTTCAAGATGTTTTGATATGTGAAATCGGGCCTTAAAGGTCAAAATAGAACATAATTACATAATTAGGGTTTGTGATTAAATGTTATTGGAGGAATAAAATAAAAAGGGGCACATGTATTGTAAAGGACCCAATTTAATGACATGTGAAGTGATGAAAAATGAATTTAGATTTAATTAAATTGATTAATTAAATGCTTAAAAGAGATTAGAGATGCAAGATGCAAAACACACTAAGGCGGGTTCTAAACCAAGTGTGAAATTGTATCGCCCAAGAAAGGGTTTACAATTTACGACACTACAATCTTTAAAGAGAAAGAGGAATCATGGGAGAAACTGTGGTCAAGAGTTGAATATACAATTTCAAAAACACTAAATGTAACTGTAGTCACATAAATCTATCCAGTTTAATTAAATGAGCATTTGCTATTTATTTGATTAAAAATCCACTAGCCATCAGTTAATTAAATTAATATTTAATTAATTCATCTTCAAACATTCTCCTATTAATTAAATAAATTATTCAATTTATTTTAATTAATTCATTCAACCAAATTCACAAATCAATTAATTGAATAAATCTCATTTATTCAATTAATCCCCCCTTTCCTCTTTTAAATAAATTTAAAATAAAACATTTATTTAGATCATTTATCCCCCCACTTGCATTTTCCTACAAATGCAAGTTGCAACCACAAGTTGAAATAAATTAATTTTATTTTAATTAAAATCCTATTTTCCCTCACCCACCAAACCCACTTGCAAACCTAATCCCCTTCTAGATTCTTCTAAGCCCTTCCTAATTAGCCTAATCCATTCCCTAATTATTGTCACATTCCTAAGCAACTTTAAGTCACTTCTCAAAGACTCCAAAGTCTTTGAAAAGCATTTAATGCTTTGTGTGTTCAACAATTTAACCTCCAAAGTCTTCCATGATCACTAATGGCTCTTACATGACCATTAATGGCTCTTACATAACCATTTATGGTTATTTCAACTTGCACTCATGGGTCTCCTCAAGCATTTATTGCTTTGACCATGGTTATCTCTTTTGCCCTTTGCACAAGAGTTTATCCATTGGATAAAAGCTTTATTCTTTGAATAAAGAATTTAGTCATTCAACCCAACCTTGACCTTAACCCCCAAGTTGACTCCTAGGTCATGTCAAGCATTTAATGCTTATTCCCTCTCCTCTCAACCTATCTCATATTGACACTTGTCACCTTGGGATTGGGTTGAAAGCCCTCACATGGATTGAATATCATTCAATCCTGACCCTTGTTGAGATTACTCAATCTCAACCCTCCATTGCTCCATTTTACCTATAAATAGAGCTCACATTCCTCATTTTCAAATCCTCAAGCCTCAAGCATCCTCAAACATTTAGCATTCTTAGCCATAATCCTGAAAACTTGTATGCATTTAAGCTATAGGCATTTTGAGAGAGCATTTTAGCATAATCAACTAATATCTTGTCATTTTGGTTAAAATAAATCATTTTAGTATTAATAGCGTAGAATTAGCTTTTTATTCACATTTAGAGCAAATACTTCAATCTCAAACCTCCATAAGCATCCATAGTGCAAAAAGTTGTTGAGAGCTACACTATTTTGGAACTTGGAGAGGAGAGGAACAAAGGAGAAGAAGCCAAGAGCATGTTAGGAGGCATTTGGAGATGCCTCATCATATTTACCTTCTTAGTTAGACATTCTGTCATGCTTTTGGTATCTCTTTTGATATGCTTGTGTAGGAAAGTATTTTGTTTGTGATTTCTGACACTAACAGTTTGGCTTTTCTTCTTGTTTGTGTTTTGTTATCATTGACTAACCTTCCCTTTTTGCAGAGCATCAGTAACTACAACTAATCCCAATTACTAGAAACATTCTTTCAATATGGTAGACAAATTATTGCATCAAGATGGCCTTTGTTAAAATCTAGGCTCGTTAATGGGCCTTGTAGGATTAATCCTACCCATGATGCAAAAAGGTGTGGTGCGGGAAAAACTGAAGTCGGGTTGGATTAAAAATAATTTTGATGGGGCTTCAAGGGGTAATCTTAGAGTCTTGAAAGTGGGTTGCATTGTGAAAAATGTGGATACAATATTTTTGGCAAGGGGAGCTAAACATTTGGAGGATGAAACCAATAATGAAGCGAAGGTGTAAGCAGCTTTTCTTGCCATCTCTCTTGTAGACAAACTTTCAGTCTCAAAGTTGCATTCGGAGGGAGACTAAAAAATTGTCACAAAGACTATTGCTAAAGGAGTCTCTCATTGTTGGAAAATAAATAAAATTATTCATATTATTGAACAAAGACAAAAAAAATAACATGTTCAAGGGGAAGGCAATACAAAAGCTGAAAAATCATCAAATAAAGGGTGTGACTTAAATTTTCATTATGTGAGACAGTGACATGATCATAGAGAGGAAGGGTCCCCAACAGTTTGATGGAGAAAATTCAATGACTTGGCAAGTGACGTAGCACCCATATTTTTTGGCATTATTTGGCAGGGTGTTTTGGTACATGTCGCACTATTAATGCACTTTTATCATGTTTGTCATAATTTTACACTCCATTTAAACTATGTTAGAAAGAGATAATCATTGAGTTGGAGGTGGCCTATGAGGCTCAATACAAAATTATGACTTGACCACTTTGTACTCTAATGACAGGGGGTGGATTTAAAATTATTATTGATGATTTGACATGGGGTCAAGTGGAGGAACTTAAATCTATAGAAGGATGTCTTTTTTCTTTCCCAAGGTGAAGTTGTGTGAAGCAAGGCTTGCATGGTGATAAGATGGAGTTTTAGTAGTGAATAGCTAGTCGCTATGGAAACAAATTTTTCACTCCATTCCATTAAACAACAAATAGTTGTTTTTGGGAAAGTGTCTAAGAAGAGGCTGGGGGTATATTCAAATTTGGTGACCCCTCTTGTTTGTTGATAATGGAGGTGCTAATAGAGGAATATTATCTACAGTCAAAATTTTGATGCAGGACAAATGTTGACCTAATCTCTATGGTGGTTGTTTGGGGCTGGCATTTGGGACAAAGGAGGAAGTGATTTTGGTAGCAAAATTTTGCATCCTAGACCACTCTCTTTGTGGTTTGACATCTTTGATGGTGTGAGTGGTGTTGGGAAGGGGTTCAAGGTTCCCTTTTGGTGAAAGAATCGTGCTAGAGGGGACTGGCGTGGAGGTTAGGCATTTTGTGTTGTGGAATGATGGTGCTAATCATGAAGCCAAAAAAGAGGAGGCAAGAGTGGGATGGGAATCCTTGAATGACTACATTTAGTAAAAAGAAGTGGAAATACAAATTGTGAGGGCAAAGAAGTAGAAGGACAAGACAAAGAAGACCGATTTTTCTCAAGAGGACTACTAGGTTAATGGCCTAGGTAAAAAGAAAATGAAATTACAAAATATCTGTAATTTTTTTGTAAATTTTTCTTGAAAAATTACACAATGTTGAACGTTTAAGTATGTAGTATGTAAAATGGCTAGAATCCAAATTTCGGGTGGTGGGTTAGTAGTCTTTAGCAACAAATTATTTGTAGGTGGGCAGGTGTGCGGTTTAACGATTAATCGCTATTTTTGGTTAATTTGGATGAGAAAATGTATGACATTTTATAATATTAATATAAACTATATTTTACCAATAAAAAATAAATAATAAAAAAAAATTAATATAAAATTACACATACGCATGGTTAAGTTTTTAAATTAATTAAATTTAAAAAATTCAAAGTATACTTCAAATAAAAGATTAAAAAGACAATAAAGTATAGTAAAATTGGTAAAATTAAATTTTTGAATTTAATATTAAAATTAGAAGTAAACTCAAACGAAAAATATAAAAAACAAAAAGAAACCTATTAAAAAGGTAAAACAAATAATTATGCTTATGTACTTTTTTTATTAGCTTTTGATATCATAGATAATGTAAAATATTATTAAAATTTTTTTTAATTTTCGAATTAATGTTTCATAAATTTTTTTAAAATATAATAATAAAAAATTATAAAATATAATAATTTATTTTTTATGTTACTCAAATTAATATAAATTTTTTAATTTTAGATATAAGATTTCTATATATTATTAAAAAATTAAAGGAGGATCAAATTTTTAAAATCAATGGTTAGTGAAAACAAAATTAAAAAATTTAATATTTATCTTTCAATTCTTCAAATTATTTTATATAAACTAAAAATTTCTCTTTAAAATTATATTAAGAATTATCTTGTGTAAAAATACTTTATAAAAAAAAATATCTTTATTTGTTTTCTTTAAATTTTCTAATTTATTTTATATTTTCAAGATAAATATATGATTATATCTATTTAACTATGATCAATTCTTTTTAAAATTTTAATTTAACTATTTGTAAAATAAAATTAAAAGTAAATATTTCAAAATAGATTATAAAGCACAAAACTAAAAGGGACGTGGTCATTCAAAAGAAAACTGGGAGGATGTAGTTGATAGAATAAAAGATGATGGCATGGAAACATTCACATGCATTGTATGGAACAAATCTCCTTTTAATTGTTTTTGTGAGGCATCTCAACTCCAATAATGACCAAGATCAATTTGATCATCTTGAAACTCTTCTCAACTAACTCAATTATTGATCATCTAAAACAAGTCATGCATGCTACAAATTATTTGCCTAGCTTAGGAGTCTAGAACTTTTGTTTTTATAATACTATTTATATTGTTGATGTTATGGTGTCATATTTGATGGGGTGAACCTAAAATCTTAGATTTAAGTAGGGGAAGAGCACGAATAGTTGAGCATGTACCAATTGTTGTGAGGGTTGTTGATGCCTTTTGTTCCAAAAATTGAACAAATAAAACCTATTGTTTGAAACATAAAATATTAATTTTTGTTAGGAAATGTACCAATAGTTGTTAGGAAATGTACCAACGGTTGTTAGGAAATGTACTCATATTGTAAAAAGTAACCAATCAGAGGATGCCATATCAACTGCACAACTATTGGGGCCTCTTTTGCACGCCTATTGGTCTCAAGGGGACTTGCCAAGTAAGCTACTGTAAAAAATTGGGAGTGATTTAGAATTTCCACATGATTTTGAGAAGCGTGAAGTTAGGGTGCTCAATTACTGGTGCTCTTCCCCTAGTAGACATTTCAAATAAGTTGCTATTCACATTCAAGTAATTCGAAAACATCATATATGATTTAGAGAGGTTAATAGATATCTACGAGTCCTTTCCCTATGTTTAGCTAATAATATTTTTAATCTAAATCTCTTAACTCAATTATATCCCATCATATGTATATACATTTCATACGATCAGAATCTTAAACTATTGTAAGTCATATTATATTTGGACAATTAAAATATGCTATTTTAAATATTAACTTTACAACAATTTTAGAGGTTTTTATTTTTGTAAATTTATGGAAGATACAATTTTAACAGTATATCTCTTATAGATTTGAGCCTTCACACAATAAAATTTAATATCATTAAAACTTTATCAAAAAGGAAACATAAATTTTCGGCATGAGTTTTCACAGGCAAGATATCTTCTTGAGTCAATTGTATATATTTTTTATCAAAATTTTGACTCACACTAACGAACTAACATTAGAAAGAAAGAGAAGAGAATAGAACTAGATTGCCTACATAATATTAGAAAAAGGAGGTAGAAGAAAAAAGTGATGGAACTAACAATCCAACATTAGGAAGAGATTAACGTAGGACTAATTGCATACAAAATATTAGAAAGAAGGGGGAAAAGTGATTTATCAAAATTAGACATGAAAAATAATATGTCTGTGTGTTTATATATTTAAATGAAAGTCTCCTGAAATTAGACCAAAAATTTTGAGTGGAAGTCTCCTGAAATTAGACCAAAAATTTTGAGTGGAAGTCTCCTATAAGGTCTCAGGTAAGCCGCTGGCAAAACAATACAACTTTCACCTGTTCTCGAAGCTTGGAGTATATTCACGGTAGCTTAGAGTATGTTCACGGGGGCACGGCTTAAACATCACACACTAAGCCTTTGACTGCTTAGGTGGCAGTTGTGGGCCCATTTCCTTCGCCAAGGTCTGCTTCCGTCCGTTCCCGTTTCCGTTAGCGCTCAAATTCAAAAATTTCTCCCACGCAAATTTCAATGGATGCCCGTATATGTTCAATTGCAGCCCGTGGGCAGTTTTTATTTCCCACTGCTCTGCTAGCTTATGCTAAAATGGGAGCTTTCTGAAGAGGGTTTGGACATCCAAGAAAGTGCAATAGAAGGGGCATTATTTTAAGATATTAGTTGGAAATGCTCTGGGTTTGAACAGGGCGGCGCTTATTCCTATTGAAGGGAATCGACACCAAAGATTCCTGAGGAGCAATGACACAGAAAGAATACTCCACATTCCAGGACCTCCAATGTCTGGTTTTGGCTGCCATCCCGTGGAATGAACAAGAAGCGGAGCAAACCGACTTAGCAGCAACTATGTTGTCATATGTTACCTTGTATGATTAGAGGATATGCACAAAATTGATTTGTTGAAAAGGATTTAGAAGCTTTCAACAAAATGCGATTGGCAGGCGTAATGCCAAACTCCGCAACGTGTGCCATGATCCTCACAACTTGTGCAAGAATGGGGATTTTGAACAGGGTACGGAGATCCAACACACAATAAACGGTAGAGGAATTTTGGAGATGGAGCTGAAACTTCCCTGGCAGACATGTATGCAAAATGTTTAAGCATAGAAAAGGAGCGTGAACTGTTTGACTGAATGCCTCCGAAAATTGTTTGGCAGAAGGATATGTAAAATGTGGAAGCACAGACAAGGGACCTGAACTGTTTGACAGAATGCCTCAAAGAAACATGTTTTCTTGGAATGCCCTGATTGCAGGATATTAACAAAATGGGTTGGGGATCTACCTCTTCTTAGGTACCAAAACATTCAATAGTAGGCTGTAAAATCTCATAACTTTAACAATTTCCTTATCCAATATTATAAATCTACTTTTAATGTCACGAGTAATTATCAATTGAAGCAAATTCATAGCATTTAGATCTTTAGAGAAAAAAAGTACTCATATATATAAGGCTAATATTGTCAACAATTACTTGGATGCATGTCATGCTCTTATTTCAAATATTCTATTGTCTAATGGCCTAGCTAAGTTTCTTATCACTAATGAGGGTGTAGTTATTACACAAAGATGAAAGAGATGTCAATGTTGGCATTACCTGAAATGAATCCTTTGATAACATTCATACCAAAAACTTCTAAAATGACAGCTACAACATCATTAGTGTGGTAGAAGAATTTTGTTTGTCAATCTACCTTTGATGATTTCAATAAGGATACTATGTTTGTTAGTTGTGTCTTTTGTTGGTATATCTTTATTTTGTTTAGGAGTATGATATTATGTTTTTGAGTTGAGGTATTATAAATATTTAATATTAATCTTGATCTATTAAGATAAAATTGTAATAAAATGTTGTCCTACATTAATGTAGTGTGCATGTGAGAACATTGTTAAATTCATGTAATGTGGTGGCTTTTGGCCATTATGGCAAATTTCCATGGAGTGGTATTTTGGTGCATTTTATGGTTTTACATTTGGGTGGCCTATAGTTCAATGACCACCATGATAATCAAGCATCAATATTTGAAGGAAAGGGGATCCTTTAAGAAGAGCTCAACTCATGGATAAAAGATTACTTTAAATCTTCACTTGTAATGATATAGTTGTCTTGAGGTTTTTTTATGTTTGTCTTGGGTATTTCGATAATAATGTACCATTTATTATAAGGCTTATGTAAGGGAGGATTTCATAGTGATTGATAGTAGCTTTCTCCAATGTAGCTTAGAGTATAGATTATATGCTTTCTATTTCCTACACATTTCAAGGATATGGAGGTGTTGAATTTTAAGGAAATGGCAGTAAATGTAGAATAAAATTATTAGTGATAATGTTAAGAACATTTATTCAATTCCTTTAGGATTTATACCTATGGACAGTGAAGAATTGAAGCTAGCACATTGTAAGTTGTTATTTTCATGATTTTTGTGTAGATGTAGGGTTCATGTATTGACAACTTTCATGATGATTTATAATATGTCTCAAGTCTAGAGTTCTCGAGTGACTTCACAATTCTAATCTTTTTGTGTAAGTAAGATCCACAAAGCTTAGCATAAGAAGGATTTATTTCATGAAGTAGATTCCCATCACTTGATTCCATAGCCAGTAGTGTCTTAAGGGATCTAAAGCAAAACCCTAACACAATATTGATTAAAAAGTTAGTGGATTGCAATGTGGTAGAGAATTCAATATTTTGGCATTATGAAGCTTGTTGATTCCTTTGTTATTTATGATATTTTTGGTTATGGTCATGGTGTTTGTAGGGAGTGGCATTTATAATTTATATGTATTTTTTTTCTTTTTTTCTTTTATATGTTTGGAATGGTAATTTAATGTTCCTTTGTGTTTTTGTATAGATGCTTCATAGTTGACAATTATGGTAATTCATTCTCTATGAATACAATCTTTATATTATTCACTTCTTACGAAAAGGCCCTAATAAAATCCCCAACTAATCAATCTATAGAAACATAACATTAAAATTCAAGATAAATAATCAATTAGGAGAATTAAGACATAATATTCTATCATGCAATATATGAGTACATTATTGAATTTAAACAATGACTAAATTGAGATTGAGACCTTGAATATACATTCTAAATAGGAGATCCTTATCTTCAAACCCATCACTATACGAAGAAATCAATAAAGGGTTTACGACTGGGTCAAACTCCAAAGGTTTATCACACTTCATGATAGGCTTTTAAAATTATTCATCATTCATCTCTATTTTAGGTGATGGTGGTGGCACCAAGATGCTTTGCTACTTTGATATCATTTCTAATTTCCTCTCTAGTTATTCAGACTTTATCTAGGATATAAACTTCCAATTTATAATCACTTATGGGTACATTCAAGATTTTTTCTGACATCAACTATTTGTAGTCAAGTTGTCATTTCCTATTATGATAAAATGGGTTAGCCTCAACTAGGGGATATATTCCCCCATGAAATGCTAAATAATTTCTATTTAAAAACAATTTAACTTCTTATCTTTTTAGTACTATGTAGATTAGTTTGACTAGGAATTTTATACTAGTTTTCACGCATGCCCTACATTCTCATAGTGGCTATCTTAGAGAGTATTTGTCAACTACCTGATCTTAGAGGATTTCATGACACTCAAATTAGAATTTTGGCATGTCAATCCTTGACTTCCTACTACTTCTCCTTCCTCATTTTCTTCAAGTTGGCATGCTCTCCTAGATCAGTGGGAACACTTTAGCATGAATGGATACCTCCTCTATCAAAGCAAAAGGCCATGGTTTAAATTTTTTATAGAAGTAGGTTTGGTCAACCAAATAATTAATTGGAAACTCTTTTAGGCAACTTAAATTATTTCAAAATTATAATTTTCTAGTTTCACCATAAATTGACCTAATTGCCCCACCATTAGAAGATAACAATGGGAGATTATCTATTACATTATAAAACTCATAAATTAATTATACATGGTATGTGAATATTTTAGTAATCTATATTAAACTCAAATGACAAGTAGGGAAGTATATGAAGGGTCACTATGTCACATCTTGATTTTAGTCCCTTTATCTGGATGAATACACTATTAGGTTTAACACCTAGGAATGTAACACTCACATCGACAAACAAAGGGCCTATTTTAATTATAATAGTAAAGAGATTGGATATTATTTTTTATATTTCCCAAATTGATTGAGCATAATGATTTTATAAAATTTGAAATAATTATATGCTTGGTTTTAGATCACCTCCTTTGACTTTAGACATCATGGAAGATCTTCTAAAGCCTGAATGCACCTTCAACTTTAAAAAACTATGTAGTTTTATGATCAGCCCTTCATATATCTTGTCGAACATTGATGAAGTGAGCTTCTAAAAATAAGAATAACCAATACATATTCTCTACTAAAAAGATCATAATCCTAAAAAAATCGTAAGGATTGGAATAGTAATTCCAATTTTAAGAACATTCTATTGGAAAGGAATGGTTAGAAATGTAGCTAAACACTCTCAATGGATTAATCATAGTTATAGGAATCGGCTAGGATCAATTCATGAAGAAATAACTCTTATCTTAAAACTAATAGATGTCAAAGGAAAGGAAAATTAAATCTAGGGGTAGAAATCTTGAGACATTTAGCTAGCTTAACATGAAAAGAACATAAAAGTTTTCCACAACTTAAGTAGGTAAAAAACGAGCTACCAAAATCACTTTTATAAATTTTTTGAGGAGAATCTCCTAGTGAGCCTACACCCATTAGACTTGAATCAATTTTCCTTTTTAGTGAAATTATTCCAAGTGAGGGGGATTTAAAATTGTAGGAGAAAATAGACTTCTTATATTTTGTTCTCTTTATTAACACAAGTGAAGATAGTCAAATAATAATGATGCCTTTCATTAAAAAGGAGATGAATTTGGATTCATTTGAAGTGAACTTAAATAAAGCCCAAAGACCTAATGAATTTCATGTTTCCTTGTTGGTATACCATTGAAAAAAAAATTGTGGTGGCTTGTAGTGAAGCCTAAAGATTCAAAAGGTTACTGAAAGAACTCAATTGTATATTTATTACATTAATCCTGAATAATTCTTCCCTTAAAAGTCTTTTATAAATTTTCGACTCCCTTTGTAACAATCTATATAAAATCCTATAAAAGTCAATGAAGGACCATCTAAAATACACACTTCTTTTTTAATCTCCCAAGAACAAAGTACCTTAATCTTTGAAATATTCATCATTGAAGGTATCAACACTAGACATAAAAGAAAACACTCAATTTCCAATATAAATAAAAAACCATGATAATGTACTTCAATGAAAAATGTATACATAGAAACCACTCACTTAATGATTTAATCACTCACTCCTTTATTTTTTGTATACATAGAAACCATAATCATTCAAATTATCTAAACACATTTTAGTTATTTAGATCTAATTAAAAAGGATTTCCCTCTCCAAAAACTATATGTACATCAATAAAAAATGTGACAATATTGGAGGGTCAATGTAAGAATTACTAGAAAATTTATAATTAATATTTTTTTAATTATAAACTATATTACTACTGCAGCGATTAAATGCAAGTTTAAAAAATACCTTAAGTAAACAATAGATTTTATCGGTAATTATTATTAAAATTAATGACTATAGGAATTACTAGAAAATTTGATAATAGTAAGAAAAGTGTAGAGGACATCCAAAACTATTAAGAGAGAATGTAATAAAAGGTAAACCTGATCACTTAAAAGATAAAAAATATTATATCATAAAGAAAAATGAAACACTAATATTTTTTTAATTATAAACTATATTACTACTGCATACAGTGCACAAAAATGCAAACTTAGTCTAAAAAATGCGAGCAGAATAAAACTGGGAAGCGATCTAGCGCCTTCAGTTGGATACCTAGTCTACCTTACTTTAGCAACCAGTTTCTTGATTTATGAGATCAAACCATTTGCCGGGCATCTGAGCGGGAATAGTTTGGGTTTGAAATTAACGAGCAGTACAGTTTGAACGGACGCTGGTGATAGAAACGGATCACACTTAGCAAGTACAGTTTAAACGGAAATGGGAACGGATGCTGCCGACATAACGGGCCCACACATGCCACCTAAGCGGTGAAAGTAGCTTAGTGTGTGCTGTTTAAGGGTGGCCGTTCACGGGAGTCTGGAGTGCGTGACCACCGTCCAGTACCAGTACAAGAACGAACTTCGTCACTGTAGTGAGTGACTTTTGGACAGGTTCTTGTCAGCGTTTCTTTGTATTGTCATTCCAATATTTTAAAAAAGTGGCGATGCAGCTTTTAGGTTTATGATCGTCTCTCTAATTTTCCAGACGTTATGTCAGGCAATCCATGTGAATATACATACTCATTTCATATTCTGAAATGACATTACCCACTGCATACGGCTTTCCGTAGCCATTCACGAGCAATTCGCAGCGTAAACCGCTACTAATGTTTTCGTTGTTTAAGGTTAGGATAGAATTGAATCACTGCATGAGGTTTAGGATAAAGTTCAGCTCCTTGATAATAGAAGGAATATTATCAATAGCTTGATGGAGCGTCATAAAACAAATGATTTCAAACAGTTGCTTGTAGTCTCCACAGTGGGATTCCAGTAGGCAATGGGCCCACACGAAGGTCAATTTTTGGAACTTTGCTCAACTCCCATGGTGCTGTCACATCACGAAGTGTTTCTCTTCATCCAGGAAGAGGCGATTTTGAGCTCATTTTTCAAGTTTCTTTTTGTTATGTCAGGCAACCCATGTGAATATGCGCAGTCCTTTTATATTCTGAAATGACAATACCCACTCCTTCTGCCTTTCTGTAGCCTTTCAACTGCAACACTCCACTTACGCCTGTGAGTACCTTTTCAACGGCAACTCGTCAGTAACGCATACACCGCAATTAAAACATGTTTCATTGTTTAGGGTTTACGATATAAACATTTTTGGTAAACTGATCCTGAAAGTCTTTAACCCTAGAGTTGAGGAGTTAAACGGCCCTACTAAGATCACGCAAAAATGTCTTTCGAAAAGTTTGTGCTTCACACTTTGTGATGCATCATCATTTTTTCCTTGTGTTCTTTAGTAACATCCTGATGATGGATCAGAGAGTGTGATCAGAAACATTGATGCAAAAAAAACTCGCACAATCAAATCCAAAAGCACACACGGATCAGAAACATTGATGCAAAAAAACTCACACAATCAAATCCAAAAGCACACACGGATCAGAAACATTGATGCAAAAAAACTCACACAATCAAATCCAAAAGCACACACAAACAGACTAATGGATTGTGGAAATCTACTAACATTAGTAGACTTTTTCTAGATTGTTGATATCTATTGTACATTCTTTTTCTTCCAATAAAATTATGCATTTTTCCAAAAATATAAAAATAAAAAAACTAATAAATATAAACTAAAGCTATTGCTTTGTGTTGAAATTATTTATGATTTATCTATAAATAAGACTAACAAATGTGAAATAAATGATTCTCTAGAAATTATGTAGGTAATGCATTGAAAAATACACCAGAATCATAATAAATATCTAAATGTCCTTGCCCTAGTGGTACTTCCCTCCATAAGATTAAAGCCCGTGACATATATGTTGTGATGTCCTATGATCCCACCATCCTCTCCCACATTAATCAGATATGGTATTCTGATCTTGATGCATCTCTCTGGCAGTCCCGCTTCAACAAATTTTGGAAATCCCCTATTGAACCAAAAATTAAGTATTTTAGATGGCTTCTCCTTATTGATAGGTTGTCGATAAGAAAGGACAATTCTAATACTGATCTTTGCTCTATTTGTAAGACCTCGGAGACTTCTAGACATTTTTTTTTACTGCATTGTTGCTAAGGAAATATGGATTATGTTTGGTTTAATCTTACCTCTCAGTGTAAATATTTTGGAGATTGTTACCGGACATATTCATGGAATTAAAAAAGATGCTAATCTTCTTTGGTCTATTCTCTCTGCTTATATTTTATGGCAATTATGGAAAATTAGAAATGATGATAGATTTGAGGATCGACCCGGGATCCTTACCGAGTCTTTGAAAAGCCTCACCTTTCACAATATTGTTGTGCAGGTATCTATCATCATGGACATTGAAAGAAACAAACTGCTTAGGTTCCTCAAAGATGGGGCGCCTACCATGTTAGTCTATGAGATGTGTGGCGGGTACGAATGGATGAGAAGTGCTGAGAGCCTCGCCTCCTTTGACCATGCCCTGAGCAAGCTAAAGAAGGAAATACATGACAATGGCATGGCACCACCACAAATTGCTATGCTTGCCCAGATTCAAGATAGAAGGAACATTGTGTGGATGGAGGGCCCTGCTAGGTGGACTGCCTGGGTTGTAAATCAGAATGATATCCTCTATTGACGTATACCGCCCCTCGGATTTTTGCTGTGAATTGATCATTTCGGGCTGATCGCATCGACATATACTCCTTTTGTGGCTCCCTTTTGTTGCCTTGGCTCGGGACTATGCTATTCTGATTATCATTTTGTTATATTTGATTACTGCCCCCTCGGTTAGGATGTTTTGTTGGCTGATTAGTTTATCTGAAACATATATTCTCTAGCTTAGTCTGTTGGTTCTACACGTTTAATTCTGTTTTTGTGGGTTGAGGCTTGCCTCCACCTCTGGTTCGTTGATTTTTTGTAAACTCTCGATTTAAAAAAACAAAAAAAAGGTCCTTGGCCCAATCTGGTTACATGTTTTTTTATTGGAGCATGGGGTCCATTTCGCCAAATTTCAACTGTCCCCACCTTCCCAAGGTTCTGTTGGCTGCACAGACGTTGCCAATTTCTTTCACACGGTTTCCATACGCAACTGCAAGTTGTCAGCCATGTTAATATCGACCGTACGGTCTTCTTCTCAGCCAAGTCTTTTGCTTTATGTAGTAATTCAAGTGGATTAATGAAGCATTCCCTCACGAACTGAGAGTTTGGGTGAGCTGGTTTAGAGCAGAAACGGTGAGTGAACGCTTCTGGGTCTACACGACTTAGAGATTTGAGTTATTTTAGAGTTTTTCTTTAGCTATTGAATATACTTATTCATTACAACGTTTGTCATCTGTGATTGCTGCAGCTTATGCGCATCAAGGCCCATAACACCTTCTATTTGTGACGGTCTTCTGGTAAGTTCTTTCCTTCACACTAAATTCTGAAAATTATACAAGTATGATTTCTTTTACAGAAATGCTTCTCAATGCTGTCATCGGTAAATAGTCTATTGTAACGATAATTATTTATACTTTATTTACATAGTCAAGCAAGTTGTTTTAGAGAAATTTATTTCCAGTGATTCTATCACTAAAGTTATTTCTAGATCTTCTTAGAAACATTGTTATTCAGGTGTTTTTTTTGGTATAGTTCTTTCAAAATGTAAAAGAATTCAGCTTAGTAGTTTTTTTTGTTTTTTTTGGGATAATTCAGTGGTATCCCCAATCCTATGGTTTGCGATTCTGCTCAGCGACTTCAACCACCCTTGTTCTGGGCATTTTTTTTGTGCCAGGCAACCTCAACCACCCTTGTCCTGGGCTTATTTTTTTGTGCCAGGTTTGGGGGACGGAGGGGGCGAACGGAGGCGAGACTAGTCCACTGGAGCTGCAAGCCGAAGCTCAAACGCGGCGTGCAGCAGGAAAACCCAGCCGGAGTGAATCGAACCTTTTTTTACATGGGACAAACCCAAAGCCTTAGCACAACCATTCCAACCGTTTGAGCTAACAGGCGAACCCAACTTAGTAGTACTGTTAGTTTGAGCTTTTAGTCAGCTCTTGATTAATCCTTGTGTGTCGTTGCTGTTTGCTGACTTCAACTGATTACTCTGGTTATTTGTAACTAATTGTAAAACAATAAAGCTAAACGTAAAGATCGAAAGACAGATTGAAAGAACATTTAGAAAAGACTGTAGTTGACTGTTCCACATCATAACTGTGGAAACAGTGTTCTGAACTGTTGAGGTTATGAAAATTGAGTGTATGGAGATAGATGTGGAGCAGTGTTTAGAATTGTTGCAGTTTATAAAAAATTGACTGCAGGACACTTAATTTTGTTGGGTGAAGCTAGGACTTACCCAAGATCCTCCACCGTGTTTTGTTGGGTGAAGATAGGACTTCGCCTCTAAAGGTAAACGTATACCAGAAAACTATCTTTGCATAGAAATTGCACTCAAAACTTCCATTAAAAAGTAATACGTGTGAAGGTAGAGATACCCATTTTAAAAACTGATAAATGGGATGAAAAGGTTCTTTATTTGCTATTTTTTTAAAATGTGTAAAAAAGTTGAGGTTATTTATTTTCTTTGAGGTATTCTTCAAGCTACTGAATCTATCAGTTACCGAATTTAATTTGTCTCAAGGGTTATATATTGCCCATATTTCCACTTCAAAAATAAAGAGTGTGGTACTATAATTTGAAACAACCATTTCAATCTTTGTGATCCCTCTTGGTCCTATGGTCTCCTGGTTAATTGTGGTGGCTTTCGAATCTAATTTCATGAGCAGAACTAGAGTTGTTTTTTTACAATATCTTATTAGATCAAGTGCATAACATTAAAAAATTATCTTTGTGATCCCTCTTGGACCTATGGTCTCCTGGTTATCATTTTTTTATGTATCTAAATTAAAAAGTTATTATTAATAATTTGATCATTGAGTGAGATGATGTTTATGTAGAGTGACAAACACCTCAAAAATAGTATCTATATTATTATTATTGTGCATGTCTATATTCATATAGTTTGGAATTTTTTTATCAATTGATGTTCAAAAATTGAAATCGGATCTCCTTTGCATGACAAAGTATACTATACATCTATGTTTCATAATCAAATAGTGAAAATACGACTCCTTAACTATAAAATTCAAAGATAATATGATTTTGGTCATGATAAATAATACAAAGTTTTGAATTTAAAAGGAGAAAAATATAGATGATATGAAATCAATTGGGGAAGCTAGAATTCATGAAGGTTCTATGATATTTAGGTCTTGATTTTATTTTGTTTGTTTATGTCCCTTCTAATGTCACACTATTTCTGAGTAGGAGATTGTATTATCTTTCTACATGTATTGTGGGGCCTTTTTACTTGCCCTACCTATATGCATTTTTGTTACCTTTTTTATAGAATCAAAGCTCATCACTTGAAAGGTTAGTCCTACTGTTGAAGGATTGGTGATGCAAGAAGATGAGTCTAACGTCAAAGTGATCTAATAAATTTGTTCTCAAGGTCTTTCATAAGGTATAACTTTTGCAAAACTTCCAAATGTGATTCTTCCCCTTCAAATATTTTAATAGTGCTTACAAGTGGCTTAAATTCTTTACTCCAATATGTTATTTTATTGAAAAGGTTCTCTTTGAAAGCATGCATAAATAATGGGTGAGTAGGGTTTGGGTTTTGCATGTGGTCTGCTTTGATGTTGTCCAAACCCTCACAAAATTTATCTTCTTCTTTGTTGAAGGTTTCCATGTGGAGCTTGTTCTCAAACATGGGCTCTAGTTTCTTGTATGTCCTTGTTTGTTCTAAGGAGAGTGCATTCAATATCCTTGTATGGGTGGAGTTTCTTTTATTGTCTTTTCATTGTTAGAATTTCTTATCCAAAATAGAATGCTCACTATGCATTATTGTTTACATTGAGACGAGATGTTTTTTTCACAACTCAATTGCGAATTCAATGTTGTGAATATTGCAATTATCTTTTAAAAAATATAAAGGAGACTATTAATATTCGCATTAGAAAATTGAGACATTGTTTGTGTTTATTATCTCATCTCATCTTACATATATTTCAAATGTCAATACTCTTATTATAAGAGAAGATATTGAACCCTTCTTACTCCCCCCAATAAGCCCACTTCTTTTCCTACTAATAACTTATATTTCATGAAGTACTGATATGGGGGATATTTATTGAGTATGTACCCCTTGTAGGGGTCTAGGGGTAGATTCGGTAGTGGGGTTGAGGGGTAGTACCCCTTGGTGGTTGAAAATTTTGCAAACTAGGAGAGTTTACAAAATTGTGATTTCAACCACAACAACATGAGATTAAATTTCTCCTAATTTCTAAGGGAAGGCTCCCCCTATGATTTACTAATCTACCTTTATAAAAATAAGATACAAGTTTTAACTCCTAATCTAACTTGGGCAGTACATCATACTATCCTCTTTTTTTAAGATAGATGTTATTATTTTCCTCTCTTTTTAGGAAAGAATTTGCAATATAGAGCGGCAATAATTCTTACAATTTTTTTGTTACAAATTAACATAGAATGCAAGAATTATACAACACATAGATAACAAAAGAAGTTTTGAAGGTTTCTATAAAGGCACAAAGTCCTTCGTTGCTTCTCCGAGATGAGAAAGAGTTCTTAAACTCAAAGTCTTAAAACTCACTGTTATCCTATCAACCTTTTTACAAATACTTTTATAACCCAATGTGTTAATTAAGAAAGTCAAAGTAAAGCATAAAGTCTTTAAATTGGCTCCTAATTACAGTTTCCATAATGTTTTTTTGAAATGATAATATGAAGCTCAGACTCTTCAAGTAATGATTTCCTTTTCCAAGATGACATAATAAAGCACAAAGCCTTCAAAGTGTAACCTTAATATATCTCAGCCAACTTTAACTTGAAAATACCAATATGAAGCACAAAGTCTTCAAAATGATATCACAATCACCAATTCCTGATTCTATTAACAAGAGTCAATATATGACACAAATTTCACAAATTAACAATTGGCTCTACACTATAACAATATTCTCTCAACACACCTTTGCTTCAAAAAAATTAGAATTTATAATGAAAATGACATAAGAAAACTCACCTTAAATCACAAATGAATCCAACATAAAGTTTGGATGCCAAATTTTTCTTCTTATTTCATCAAGTTTGTAAAATCACAATAGGAACACAAAGTTTCACTTTCGCTCTTCACTTCATTAGAGTTTTGATATATAGATTAAAGATTCTAGATGGAAATTACAATAAGCAACCTCATATATATAGGAGGGTGTATTGAGAAAAACTATGATTAATTCACATAAGAGTTTTTATTGAATTTGGAGTCATGCATTGCCGAAGTGCAAAATCTAAATACAAATTGACACTTGAGGTGTCAAAGTATTATTAAAAAATGCATCTACTATGAAAACTACTAAGTGTCACCAATCACTCCATTTTGATCCTACTTCATGAATTCATAAAACTATTGTTAAGTTATTTTCATTTGTCCCTGATTAGGTCCTTTAGTGCGAGTTGTGATGACCTTGACCCAGGTGATAGAATCTTCGAGGCTCATGTAGCATTTTTTGTGCCTTTTTAGAAGTGAGCCTAGATAATCTAGATTTACTTGGATATCTATCAACTTATCAATTGAGGACAATGAGAAAGGTTATTTATTTGAATCCACACATGTTCAATATATAAATACAATAAATAAGGAAAATTATAGAAACAAAGTGAATTACAGAAAATGAGCTTCCAATTTTGGTGCCAATGATTTCAAATTTGAAAAATAGTTATAGAATTTGCATTAGAGAATTCCCCCCATTCTCTTTGTTTCCAACCGTTGCTCATACAATTTATACCAAATTTGCACTTTCCACCAGTGACTATTGGACTACATGACTATTCAAATTCCAAATTTGATAAATCATTATTGGGCACAGGTATCAGAATAACAATACCGAAATGATAAATCACTGTTAGACACTGCTATCAGAATAACAATGTCACTCTGATAAATCAACGTTGGGTACCAATATCAGAATAGAAACTCCAATCATGACTTCTTGATCACCCATTGGAATAACTCTTCAAGGCCGAGCAACAATTTCAAGTAATCTTGATAGTACAAATTAACCTGATGACACTTTATCAGGTTAACTATTCTGATGACAACTTTTTACCACAATGATGCTTTATCAGGTTCACTATCTTGATGACAACATTGACAACTTTTTACAACAATGACATTTTATCGGTTTAGCTATCTCGATGATAGTAATGACAAAATTTTGAGTAACTTTATAAATTGAAAAATCATGACTCCAATTTTGACATACAGGCCCCCAAAAATGAAATAACATTACAATTAGTCTCAACAGACCTTATTGAATCAAAATGGACCTAACCCTAACTCCTAGACTCAAAACACCTAATTGACATATTAAATAGACCTCATGTGCTCCTACACTAGTAATGTCTATCGGTGTTACAACAAGATATTGAAGAAGATTGTGGAAAGTGCTAATATGAAGGTTGATGAATGTCATAGACAGGAAACAAAATATGCAGATATGCGTCTGATGATCAAGATATTATTTTAAATCCTTTACAGACTAAGATCTTAATGTAGAATTCTTCAGGAGAGAGTTAATCCATATATTTATTCTTTCGGTGAAGAAGTTCAAGAGCCTGAGAATCAAAACAATCAGAAGACTCTGAGATACGTAAGATTGAATCATTTAGAAAATCAGATTATTGGTGATAAAAACAAAGGTATGTTGACTAGGAGAAGGATTGTTGCTGAAGAGATATGTTTGATTTCCATGATAGAACCTAAAGATGTTGCAGAAGCATGTAAATATGAGAAGTGGATAAAATCTATGGAAGAATAATTGAATCAAATTGAGAACAATAACACTTGGGAGCTTGTTCTGATACCTAAAGACAAGAATGTGATTGTCATTAAATGGGTGTTCCAGAATAAACTGAATGAAGTCGGTGAAGTGGTTAGAAACAAAGAAAGACCGTTGTGTAAAGGATGTTTTCAGGTGGAAGGAATTAATTATGAGGAAAAATTTTCTCTGGCAGCAACTCACAATACTGGTTCCCACTTTTTGACCAACTTTGACACTTATATAAATATTTTGAAAAAAACATTCACTTTCCAACACATATAACTTTTAAACCGTTAAGAATTTGAAGATGATATAAACTAGTGATTTTTAACATCTTGTTTGTAGATTCTAAATATATTTTTTTCAAATTTGTTTGAATAAAATTTTATTGAATTTTCCATCTCCCTCAAAAAGTAATTTTTTACAGCAAACAACATTTTTTAAGAGTGATGTGTATCCCGAAACGCATAATATTTTTTCTATAAATGATAAAAACTTAATTCTTTTGAATTTTGGCTTGTAACATCAATACCCAAGGCATGCAGTTGGTTTGATAGTGATATGTTGAATATTTTTCATTTTATTAAGTTTTGAAGTTCGACTAATTATAATTTAGATATAGGTGTACGTTTGAACACATAACTTGTTCTATATATATCAAAATTTAATTTTATTTTTTTTGTTAGAAAGAAAACTTCAATACCTAGTGCATAGATATTTTTCAATTTTTTTTTGAATTAGTTTACTATTTTTCCCAATGCATTGAACAAAGAAGTTCATGTTTGGTGAAAAACCTACATTCATAAGAAATAAAATAAAAATATATTAATGAAATTAAATATATTAAAAGTTATACTATTTGGAAAGCTTATAATAAGGACTAAATACTTTAAAAAAAAACTTTTTAATGAATTAATTTGACCCCCCAAAACTTAATGTAAAATTGGTTTTTTATCAGCATTTGATAGATGCAAAGGAGACTTCATTGCAAGCATGATTTAGAAGTAGAGAGGTTCTATCCAAGAAATTTGGATTTAAGAGGCTTTGATTTAACTCTCTTCAATTAATTACTTAAAATGGGACCTCTTAAAGCTTAAATCATTATATTTTCTAAAAAATGTATGATTTCAGCAAAAATCGAGATGTACCAAAAAGTGGGAACAAGCTTTGTGAGTTCATGCAAGCTCCTGCTCCTGCTCCTGCTCTAGAAATAAAGTTGTTAGATTACTGCTTGCATATGTTGCTTACAATAATTTTGAGTTATATAAGATGGATGTTAAGTTAGCCTTTTTGAATGATGATTTGGAAGAGGAAGTCTACATTGATCATCAGATGGTTTTTATTATTGGATGAAGGAGACATGTTATGCAAATTAAAGAAAGCACTATATGGACTTAAACAAGCCCCTAGAGCCTAGTATGCTAGATTGGATAGGTACTTGATGAAGTTGGGATTCTGTAAAGGGACTGCTGATTATTGAAGTTTTTGTTGATGGCATTGTTTTTGGAGGATATGATGATTTGAGTATGAAGCTTGCTGATGATATGCCAAAAGAGTTTGAGATGTCTATGATAGATGAGATGAAATTTTTCTTAGGATTACAGATTACACAAATTGATAAAAGCATTTTCATTTCTCAATCTAAGTATGTGAAGGAATTGTTAAAGAAGTTTGGGTTAGATGATTCTAAACCTATTGGAACTCCTATGGTGACTAGATGCAAGTTGTTCAAGCATGATGAATCTCAGAAAGCTAATTAGACTTTGTACAAATATATGAGTGGTGGACTGTTATATTTGACTTAGACTAGGCCAAACATTATGCATGTCATATGTCTTTGTGCTAGATTTCAAGCTGATCCTGAAGAGAGATGTTACTATTGTGAAGAGGATTTTCAGATACTTGAAGGGGACAGTTGACTATGGTTTATGGTATCCGAAGAATGATGATTTCGTGTTATATGCTTATATTGATGTTGATTGGGCAGGTGATGTTGATGACCATAAGAGAACTACCGATGTAGCTTTCTTTCTAGGAAATAATTGTGTTTCATGGTCCAGTAAGAAACAAGATGCTATATCTCTATCTACTGCAGAAGTTGAATGCATTGCTACTGCTAGCAAATGTACTCGGGTAATTTGCATGAAGAAAATGTTGAAAGATATTAGAGTTGTGTATGATGAGCCTACTATTCTATATTGTGATAATTCAAGTGCTATTAATATTTTGAAGAATATAGTACTACATTCTAAAACCAAGCATATATTAATTATCCTTTCTTGAGGGAGAAAGTTAGTGATGAATAACTTAGATTGGAGTATGTATCTACAAAGGATCAGATTGCAGATATTTTTACCAAGCCTTTGCCTGTAAATTTACATTTGTATATTTGAGAGACAATTGAGGGGTCTCTACCCCTCCTGATGAGAAATAGATGCATTGAGATGCATCAATTTGATGGACTGCACATGGTCTTATCATCTTATCTAGATTAATAAGTTGGCGTTGCTACTCAGCAAGAGTGGTCAATAAGTGGTTCAGATGTTCAATTTGATGAGTCTATCCTAAGGGGAAGAGATTGTCCTCCTTAGAGGAAGAGTATAATGGTTTGTATTTTGTATTTGGCATTGCTGCCAAAGGGGGAGAGAAGCATGTGAAAAGTCGCCTTATCTTTGAAGCTTTGTGTGCATGATCTTAGGGGGAGTTTGCTAGAGATT
Source organism: Cryptomeria japonica (assembly GCF_030272615.1). Taxonomy (NCBI): domain Eukaryota; kingdom Viridiplantae; phylum Streptophyta; class Pinopsida; order Cupressales; family Cupressaceae; genus Cryptomeria; species Cryptomeria japonica. The sequence goes on along the minus strand of NC_081411.1, from coordinate 163,055,607 downwards.
GTTGGTGTTAATTTATTCCTTTTCATTTATTGTTTTTCACATTCATATGTTTCCATCAATGCCAAAGGGGAAGATTGTTGGATATTGTTGCTTCTAGGATATGTTGTTGTCATTGATGTCAACATATTCCTGTGTTTTGGTGATCAGATGATTGCAGAGAGTTGATCTGGTTGGTTTATCTATTTGGGATGTTGAATGAACTAGAGATACTTCATTATTTATGGTTTCAGTAATCTGGAAGTTTAATTGATCATATCATTTGATTAAGATTAAGGACTGGTGGTTGGCAGAGTCTAGTATTTGATCCGTTGTACTCTAGTACAATCATATCTTGTGTTGTAGATTTGGGAGAGTGTTTTGGATGTTCACGTGTATCTTCATTTTAGATGGTTCATGATTTGGTGCTCCACGAGTTATCTTTCTAGTCTGAGTTATTGTTGTTGTTATGTGTTCTTGAGTGTTAGCATGTTGATCAATAAAGAGTTGATTAAGTGGTGTTTGTGTAGCTATTGCAGATGGTTCTAATGTGCTTCTTGGTTTTTCCTAATTGTGTCCTATTTGTTTTAGTGGTTTCGATTGATTATTGTGTGTGTTATTGAAGATCTTATGGGTCTAGTAATATTCTTCATGTTATGCAGTATTTTCAATAGTGTAGCATGTTGCCGTTGATCTTGGCAAGATTTCTGGTGTTGTGGCATGTTCAAGGATTTGATTTGGGTCCATTCTATTTTTCTACGGCATTGTATTGGTCCAGTGGTTTATTTATGTATCGTGTGATGTAATTTTGTATTTAGGTCTTGAGGGTTTGAGCTAACCTTGTAGTAAAGGTTGATGACCTGTATATATAGGTGTCCTATTCATGTAATTTGCCCATGGGAGTTGTGTCTGCATTATCAGAAAGTGGTTTATATGTGAATAACTGAATTTATCTTTTAGTGTGGTGTATTGAGTAGAGATTTTTGCAAGGAAGGTAAATGAGCTTAACCATAATTATCATCAAGCATTAGGAGATGCTAATATTTCAGTTCATCTTAACTGAATTGTAGTCCAAATGTCATTTTAAGGTAGTGAACCTTCCCTGAGGGTTGGATCCTTTCGGGTTATCATATTTTGAGAAGTGAGATTTAGGTAGTGTGATTGAATGCTTGTGCATTCCCCATTGTAACATTTACACATACTACTCACAAACTATTATCTTATTATGGGTAGGTTCCCACTGTAGTTTTCCCCTTAACTAGGTTTTCCACAGCAAATTCTTGGTGTTATGTGTGGGGCAAGTGCAAGGTAATGAGTCACAAATTCGCGGAAGTCCACGCATTGGAAAATGTGCTCTTATAAACGGGGGCCCGTTTGTGCTTCGGGCTCCCAAGCCGAAAGGTAACGGGGGTCCGAAGCAAAAAAAAATGGGCCCCCGTTTTGATCTAAAACGGGCCCCCGTTTTGATCTAAAACGGGGGGCCCGTTTTTAAAAACGGGGGCCTGTTTCTAAAAACGGGCCCCCGTTTTGTTTAAAAGCGGGCCCCCATTTCTAAATGGCATTTTTCCTTTTTTTCCACAAGTCGCCCTTGTTTGAAAACGAGGGCCCATTTTGTGAAAGTTGATTCCACAACCCGCCACTTGGCTCGGGATTAGGCCCGGGATAGGCCTGGGATGGCCACACCTGAGACATGGACCTGCAAATTCAAATCTCCATGAATGAAAGCACAAATATGAACTTAAGAAATAGTTTACGCGCCTCTAATCAGAGAATTTTTATACGAAATTAAAACCCATTTCAGATTATACTGTCTAGATTCTAAATATGTAAATTTATTTAAAAATTGATTATTTTAACTATTTTTCATTTAATTTATACTAAATCGGGTCCATAAATTTGAAATATTAACTAATTTTGTTAATTTAATAACTTTTTTATTTTAAAGAATTTTGGAAAAAAAATTATATGTCATCAATCTACACAAAATTCTTTTGTATTTAAAAAAAAAAAATCAAAAAATGTTAAGTTTACATCAAATTATGTGGGTCGTACACGTCAAATTTTTAAAACGATAATTACGGCCATTAAAAAATTAATTAAAAAAAATATATTAGAAAAAAAAATACAGAAAAATATGCTCATCAATCTTCAGTGTGTTACAAACCATTTCCCAAAACGGTTTGAGAAAATAATTTTAATTGTGTCAAAAAGTGTGGGGCGTACACATGCATGGTATGGCCCTGAAGTAGGCATTTTTAAAACATAGTTTAAATAACTCCATTTAAAAAGTTATTTTTTATTATGTGGGTATTAAAATAAATTATATATTTGGAAAGTACACTCAGAGGGCTATCTTTTATATTACTGACTTTTTCCAAGATTCAATCTCTAAGTGTTTCAAAATTTAAGCTCAAATGAGACAAAATCTGAAAATCAAGGAAAAAACTTCCACTTTTTGGCCAAAAAGTGGACTCATCTTCTTGCACTGACCCTGTGTTGTTGTTATTTATGGTTTACTTTAGTGGCAAATATTCACCAATGGCGAATATTTCATGTTAGTGACATGGAAAATGGCGAATATATTATACCGATCGGGGGTGGCTATGTTGCCACAAATTTATAAATATTCGTCAAATGCATGACCTAGTCACCCATTGTTTTATGTAATTAATTTTATCTATGTGAATATTTAACCAATAGAGTCCATGTTTTATACACGGTAAATTCAATTTTTCACCTACACTCTCCAAGATTACCTTAATAGACGGCCATAATTCACCAATATCCACATAAAGATTTATTTAGCAGGAGGACCCAATTCGCCTGCCATTTTGCAAAAGCATGTCTCAATTCACCCCAATTTTTGCTAGCTCTATTATATTTGCCAATTAACTAGTCAACCCATAATCGTCTCAGAAGCTACGTAAGACGTGTTATAGTTAAGAGAAATTCACCAAATATTTGTATACCATATAAAATTCCAACTGAATTCACCAAATAAGGATTGGTATATAAATACATTCAAAGATCATATCTATCTATACACAATTTGGATCAATAGAGACATTTCAGACCAGAAACAACCATTGCTACTAACTGCATTGGTGACTGCTAGAGTGACCTATTAGGTGAGTGATCATATTTTTGAAGTGTTATAATATTATTTTGAATTCATCTCCATTTGTTTGGACTATTGAGTTCATTCTTATTCAATGGGGACCCGTCAGTGCTAGTGGTCACTCGAGAGACTTCAAACATCTAGATTGTAGGCCATAGGGCCAATGAATCATATATTCTAGTCTATTTACTATTATTATTTCTTCAACAAATGGATATTTTTGTAGCCTTTATTTTGTTAGAGATGTCAAATAGGAAGAAGGGTAGGAATCTTGAATGTGGGGAAGGCTAAGAGAGGCCAACAAAATGCAGAACATTGTCTTTGTACTTTGGTGTTGGCAAAGATCATGGTGAAAATTAGGAAGGTACATCATTACAAGTACAAGTACAAGATTCACAACATTCATCACATATTGAAGAAGGCAGAGAACCTGATATCTCCGATCACGATGAACTTGAAGAAGATTTTATGGTAGATACTCAGATTAGCTAGAATGATATAATCAACTTGGATGATAATGGCACAAATGATAATGCACAGAAGGGGAAAAGAAAAGCCAAATCAAAAAAGGATCAACCCAAATCAAAAAAGTATCGAGAGTGGGATATGTCAGTGAGCAATTTTCAAATTAATTAGGCATCAAAGTATCCATTCATTGAACCAGTGGAGAATCCAATTGAAGGCGAGCCTCCAATAGAATGCAGGTGCAATATTTTCACTTGGAAACATAAGAAGGAAAAGAGGTTGCAACTAAAAATTGACATCATAGAAAATCATTTGGGTAAAGTTTATGAAAAAAAAAAGATAGACGAAGCTGAAAAATCAGTGATAAGATGGAAAATAAAGGAGGAATGTAATCATTTGAGGAATGCCAAAGAATTTTATTTTTCATGAGATAATATAGACAGAGCCTGCTGAAGTTAAAGGTTCCATTCAAGTTATTCTTAGAAAATGAATGCAAATAGAATACTTGGGAAACATTCAATTACTTGTGTTCTTTTTTATATTTTAAGTAGAGGGTGTGCTACGATAGACTACCCATCAATGAGTGGTTTATTACACTTTTTGAAAGTTCCTAACTATCCTAATAGTCATTTCTCAGTATATAGTGGATGGGAATGGGAAATTTTTCTTGCTGAGGTTCAAAAAGATGTAATGAAAAAATAAGAGAGTCAAACTTTATTGCATTGTTTTTTGATGAAGTTACGATAGTAGATAATACTTTGTGGCTATGCATGCATGTTTATACTGTATAGGATCATGTCTGCCAACCTCATCTGTTATATGTTTCTAAAATGAAGGATAGTGTGACAACGGAAAATTTATTTCAACTAGTAAAGAATTGTTTAATTGAATATGGAGGTATGGATGACATGATGATTGCCCAAAAGTTGGTGTGTGTTGGAGTGGATGGAGCTTGAGTAATGCAAGGTCACAGGAATAGTCTTTGCACAAAGATGGAAAATTATTGTGCACCCTACATTACTAACATTCACTACATGACCCACAAAATGAATCTATCTTTTGGAATTGTGAGCAAGTATGCTCTAGTAAAAAGAATTGAACATTTAGTCAGAGAACTCTACTCACACTTTTGGTGAAGTCCCAAATGATTTATGGAGTTTCAACACTTTGCTAATGGAATAAACGATGGGAACAATATTCTTAAGGGTAATGATACTATATGGATCTCTTTGGATGGTCTAATGCATCGAGTTTTTTCATAATATCCATCCTTGATTGTGTTAAATTCTAATGCTAATAGCTAACAAGATGAGAGGGGGGGGGGGTGAATCATACAAACTTAATCTTTCATAAAATCAGCAATTTCAATCTCGGTAACTTAAACTTTAGCAATATAACCAAAAACTACTAAACACGCAAACTCATAAACACATAATCATCATAACAAATATAACAACAGATTTAATGTGGAAACCCAAATAGGGAAAAACCACTATGGGATTTCAAACCCACTAAGAAATATACTCTTCTAGAGTATGCTCGGTTAAAAGAAAATCCTATTAAAGATTACAAACACATTGCTAGATGTGACCCGATTAAGGGATTTCCCTCAGATCTGTTAGGATCTTCACTTTGTTAGAAGTGACCTTGTCAAAGGATTTCAAACACTCATTTAGAATGTTACCTTGCTAGAGGGTTTACAAATAAGACTATTAAGTCCACTCGGTTAAGAGGTTTTCTATCACTTACAAAATAACAGTAATAAAAATATATCTACAACTTGACATCTAATATGCTAAAGCAGATTCTATTTTGCTCAAAACAATCTAGTCATAGGACTTATCTTGTCCCTCTGCTGGGCTCCATACTCTTTTATTCAAACAGGTATTCAAGCTTCTATGCTCGGTAATCACTATGTAGCATCCTTGTGCTTACACTTGCCCGCATACATTGTTCATCAATAATTTCTTATTTATAAACAATTTGCTAACCGTTGAATCTCCTTGATCACATTTCCCATGATCAATCTTAGCCATCAGATCTTCAAACTTGACTAGTTTCAATATATCCTTCGATCTGAAAATGTTTTACCTCGCCTTGGGACTTGCATTCCTTTCTTGGAACTTGCACAAGGTTATTGCAGTTTAATTTGAGTTGTAGATCTTCCTCTTGATTTTCCATTGCCGTAGATCCTCAACAAACTCCATGCATGGCATACCAATCATTTAAACAACTCCAGCTCATCATTGTCTTTCATTAAATAATGCTTGTATTCATCCAATTCGCCCTGTCATAACTCAGTTTCAACTCGGTAAATACTAAACTTTACTCGGTAGACATTTCGCCTTCATTAACCGATATCGATAACCTTAGGGTTTACCAACTAGGTTCCTTAGGGTTTACTGACTAGGTTCTTTGCTTGGTGACATAGTATAGTATTAACCTTACAATCAACAACATATGTAGGATATCACAATAATCTAAACATCATGATCTCATCATTGTCTAACTCGGTAATAGTTGCCCATTGAATAACTTATTTCTCCCCTTTCTTATCACATTCTTTCAGTGTCTTTTACCAACATCTTAATTCTCTTCAAATCAATCTTCTCAAGATATGGCAACATCATACTGAATCAAAGAATCAATTTCTTGACATCAATGACAAAATAATGTTATAAAGATAGTTATCATACTTTTTCAGTTATATCAATAATCTCCAACAACCTTCTCAATATCCTTATTGAAATGCTAACAATCTCTCTTTCTACTGAAAATGCCAACAATCTCCCCCTTTGGCATTGATGGCAAAACCAACAATTAAATGGTAATACCAACAAGATATTCAAATTAATTTGGATTCAGATTGCTGTTAGACTTCTCTTGTTATCCTTGAGTTGTTAAAAATCATCTGAAGTCTTCTCCCTTTTTCATTAGGCTTCTGAGCTGTTGACCTGTATTAAGTCTTCTCCCCTTTTGTAGTCTTTTCCCCCTATCATTAGTCTTTTGTTATCTTCTTCATTTAGGATTTTACCATTTAGTCTTCTCCCCCTTTGACAACAATGCCAAAAAGTAAAAGAACTAAATCATGATTTCTTCCTCTGTGAAGTGATTTGCCTTGCTGTGTATCATCTCAGTCTTGGTCAGAGCAACTTGTCTCTATTCACTATTTCTGCACACCTTTAGAAAACCTTCTAAAGTGCGAATCAACATCAATCCACACATAATATTTTGTAGATTCATCAAATTGATACCTTCACCAAAATTTGTCAGTGAGTAGAAGATAGGGGTAGGACCCCTAGCTTGCTTCTGAGATACTCAAAAGTGTCCCTTAGCAGTGGCTTTGTGAATATGTCTGCTATTTGCTCCTTTGAACTGATATATTACAGCACAACTTTCTTTTCTTGAACTTCTTCTCTGAGATAATGATACTTTATAGAGATATGCTTTGTCTTAGAGTGCATTACCGAATTCTTTGAAATGTTAATGGCATTCGTATTATCACAGAATATAGTTACTGGCTCGGTAACTTTTTCATTTATACCTTGCAATAGTTGTTTGATCCATGCTATATTTGTGCAATTCAATGCTGCAACAACATATTTAGCTTCTGCTGTTGACAATGAAATACATCCTTGTTTCTTGCTAAGCCAACTTACTAGTCTTTCTCCTAAAAAGAAAGTTCCACCACTTGTGCTTTTCCTGTCATCTATGTTGCTTGCCCAATCAGCATCAGTATAAACTTTTAAATCAAAATCATTCCTCTTTTCATATACTAAGCCATAATCTTCAGTGCCTCTCAGGTATTTAAAAATTCTCTTGATTGCTGTCATATGGGTTTCCTTGGGATCTGCAAAAAATCTTGCAACACTACCTACTGCATGTGCTAGATCCAGTCTACTATGCACAACATATTGCAACTTCACAATCATAGATTGGTAAAGTGTCTCATCAACAGATGTAGATTCATCATTCTTTGATAGTTTACAATTAGTAGTCATAGGAGTACTTACTGGTTTAGAATCCTTCATTCCAAATTTCTTCAAGATTTCCTTTATGTACTTGGATTGAGTAATGAAAATCTCATCTTTCATTTGCATTATCTGTAAACCTATAAAATACTTTATCTCACCGATTAATGACATCTCAAATTCTTTGCTCATTTCATTTCTAAAGTTCTTGCATAAGGAGTCATTACTACAAAAAATAATATCATCAACAAATATGGCTGAGATCAGTATTCCATTGTCCTCATCATTCTTCATGTACATGTTGTTGTTTTCACTTGTTCTTATAAAACCAATCTTGATTAAGTAAGAATGCAGTCTCTCATACCATGCTCTAGGTACTTGTTTCAGACCATATAAAGCTTTGTTTAATTTACATACCTGATCTTTACTCTTGTCTTCAACAAATCCTTCAGGTTGTTCAATATAAACTTCTTCTTCTAGTATACCATTCAAAAATGCAAATTTAACATCCATTTGATATACCTTGAAATTTTTGAAAGCAACATATGCCAACAATGTTCTTACTCCCTCAAGTCTAGCCACAGGTGCAAAGGTCTCACCATAATCTATTCCTTCTTCTTGAGCATAACCTTTGCAAACTAGTCTTGCTTTGTTGCGAATGACCTCACCTATTTCATTTAGCTTGTTTCTGAAAATCCACTTAGTACCGATTACATTTTTGTCCTTCAGTCTTGGGATCAGTGTCCATGTGTCATTCTTCTTGATTTGATCAATCTCTTCTATCGTAGCATTTACCCAATCTTCACTGTTAAATGCCTCTTTTACTATTCTCGGTTCAAATTCAGATATCAGACATGTGTTTTGTCTTTGTTTGTTCCTTGTCATCACTGGATCATCCTTATCTCCTATAATCTGACTTGATTCATGATGTCTTGTGATATATTTGGCTAATATAGGCTTGGTAGGTTCTGTATGATCTTCTTCATCACTTGGTAACTGGACATTATCTTCATTTTCTTTAGCAGCTTTCTCGGTAGGACTTCTTGGTTGAACATAAACAAATTCTTCATAATCTTCTAGTTCTTTGGAATTTCCTTCATCATTTCTTTCTGCAAATTCATCAATTTTCACATTTGCACTTTCTACTATTTTGTTAGATGATTTGATCAGACATTTAAATGCTTTACTTCTAGAAGAATAACTAAGAAATGTTCCTTCCTCACTTTTCTGATCAAACTTTCCATTTCTGTCATCTTTGTGAACATAGCATTTACTTCCAAAGATTTGAAAATAACTTACATTAGGTTTCTTGTCATACCAGATCTCATATGGTGTCTTCATAGTTCCTTTCTTCAGTTGAACTCGGTTCAGGGTGTAAACTGCAGTGATGATTGCTTCTCTCCAAAATATTTGAGGTACCCTCTTTTCTATCATCAGGGTTCTAGCACAATCCACAATTGATCTATTTCTTCTCTCGGCTATCCCATTTTGTTGAGGTGTTCTTGGTGCAAATACTTGCCTTTCTATACCATGATCATTGCAGAATAAGTTAAATTCATCAGAAGTGAACTCTCCTCCTCTATCAAATCTAAGACATTTCAGTGGTCTTCTTGTTTCATTTTCAACTCTTGCCTTGTACCATTTGAACATTTGGAAAGCTTCTGATTTCTCTTTTAAAAACATAACTGACATCATCCTTGAGTCATCATCTACAAATAATATGAAATATTTATCACCATAATAACTTTGAACTTTCATGGGACCACAAAGATCAGTGTGTACTAGATCTAAAATTCCTTTAGAAGTGTAGGACTTACTTGTAAATCTTGATCTTGTCATCTTACCCATCTGGCGTCCTTGACACATAGCATTCTCAGGTTTTTCCAGACTTGGTAGTCCTCTTACTCAGTGCTTCTTGCTTATTTTGATTAGATTATCAAAATTTACATGACAAAACCTTTTATGCCATAACCAGGTATCATCTATCTTTGCATAAAGACACTTGTTCCGAGTTGAGTCAAGATGAAATGTATTACCTTTTGTTTGTGTCCCGGTAGCAGGTAACTTTCCATGCTTGTAATGAACTTTGACAATTCCTTTCTGAAATTCTATTCGGTATCCTGTATTGTTTAGCTGTGCTACACTCAACAAATTGTATTTCAAACCTTCAACCCAGTATACGTCATCACATTTAGCATTGTCAAGAAGTGTTATAGATCCTTTACCTTTCATCGGACATGGTGCATCATTACCAATTCTTACATAGCCTCCATCATAGTCCTCTAATTTAACAAACTTGTGTTTGTCACCTGTCATGTGATGTGAGCATCCTTTGTCTATGATCCAAGAGTCATTATTATTTATGGGAGATATTAGGGCTTTTCCTTCATACCTTTCTTCATCAGATCCATCTTTAATAGCCACACAAACAACTTCCTCTGTATCCATTTCATCAGATTTGTCATCATTGGATTCCTCATCAGCTACTAGGCATGTCCTTTTGTCTCTCCTTCTGAAGTCTCGATGTCCTCTATATTGGTTGTCTTTCTGCCTATTATGTCGGTATTCTCTCTTTTCACTAGATTCTTTGTCAGGATAGTTAGAAGCCATATGTCCTATTTTATCACAATTGAAACATTTTAAAGGTAGCTTTCCTTTATACTTACCTTTTCCTCTCGGTAACCTTCTGGCTAATAATGCTTCAAAATCTTCTTGCTTCTTGATTTCCTCATACATTTTGTGCACTTCTTCCATGTTCTTGCGAAATCTTTCACTTGCTCCACTGTGATTCCCTTCAGAGTACTTACTCATTCTATCATTGTAATCATCAGATTCACCAATATGAAAAGAACTGAATGCAGATTCTACTTTATTTACCGAACACCCACTGTTATCAAAATTACTTAACTCAAATGCATGTAGCTTACCAATAGTAGCATCCAAAGAAACTTGCATTTTAGGTACAGACCTCAATTCATTGATTGCAGAGACTCGAATGGCATAAGCAAGTAGAAATATTCTCAACAACTTACTTGTTACATCCTTTTCTTCAATAGTTCCTTCTGCTCCTTTAATTTGATTGACAATCTCCTTTAACCTTGTACTGTATTAGGTTATGTCCTCACCTTTATTCATTCTCATGGATTCAAGTTGTCCTCTTAGACTATCTACTTTTTCTCTTTGAACATGTTCATCACTGCCATACACAGATATGAGCTTATTTCACATTGCTTTTGCATCATTGCAGCCTTCTAGATCATTAAACTTTGAGTTGGTCAATGTTGATGTTATTTCAATCATAGCTTGAATATGTTCTTGCTTTGCCTTTATCTCTTCCAAGGTTATCACGTTGGTGCTTGGTGCAATGTAATCATTCTCCAGATAATATGTTGCATATTCTCCAATTCCTAATAAATGCAGCTTCATCCTTTGTTGCTATATGGAGAAACTTGACTTGTTCAACTTTGGTGCATCCCTTTTATACATCTTCGGATCTTTGCCTCAAGTACCTTTAAACTTTTCTTTTGGAGTCCAAAGCTCTAATACCAATTGTTAAGTTTTGATGCCAATATCTAACAAGATGAGAGGGGGGGGGGGGGGTGAATCATACAAACTTAATCTTCCATAAAATCAGCAGATTCAACCTCAGTAACTTAAACTTCAGCAATATAACCAAAACTTGCTAAACATGCAAACTCATAAACACATAATCATCATAACACATATAACACCATATTTAACATGGAAACCCAAATAGGGAAAAACCACTGTGGGATTTCAAACCCACTAAGAAATATACTCTTCTGGAGTATGCTCGGTTAAAAGCAAATCCTGTTAAAGATTACAAACACATTGCTAGATGTGACCTAGTTAAGGGATTTCCCTCAGATATGTTAGGATCTTCACTTTGTTAGAAGTGACCTTGTTAAAGGATTTCAAACACTCATTTAGAATGTTACCTTGCTAGAGGGATTACAACTAAGACCGTTAAGTCCACTCGGTTAAGACATTTTCTGTCACTTACAAAATAACAGTAATAAAAATATATCTGCAACTTCACATCTAATATGCTAAAGTAGATTCTATTTTTCTCAAAACAATCTAGTCATAGGACTTATCTTGTCCCTCTGCTAAGCTCCCTACTCTGTTATTCAAACAGGTCTTCAAGCTTCTGTACTCGGTAATCACTATGTAGCATCCTTGTGCTTACACTTGCCTACATACATTGTTCATCAACAATTTCTTATTTATAAACAATTTGCTAACCACTAAATCTCCTTGATCACATTTCCCATGATCAATCTTAGCTATCAGATCTTCAATCTTGACTAGGTTCAATGCATCCTTCAATCTGAAAACGTTTTACCTCGCCTTGGGACTTGCATTCCTTTCTTGGAACTTGCACAAGGCTATTGCGGTTTAATCTAAGTTGTAGATCTTCCTCTTGATTTTCCATTGCCGTAGATCCTTAACAAACTTCATGCACGGCATACCAATTGTTTAAAAAACTCCAGCTCATCATTGTCTTTCATTAAATAATGCTTGTATTCATCCAATGCGCTCTATCATAACTCGGTTGCAACTCAGTAAATACTAAACTTTACTCAATAGACATTCCACCTTCATTAACCGAAATCGATAACCTTAGGGTTTACTGACTAGGTTCCTTAGGGTTTACCAACTAGGTTCTTTGCTTGGTGACATAGTATAGTATTAACCTTACAATCAACAACATATGTAGGATATCACAATAATCTAAACATCATGATCTCATCATTGTCTAACTTGGTAATAGTTGCCCATTAAATAACTTATTTCTCCCCTTTCTTATCACATTCTTTCTATGTCTTTTACTGACATCTTAATTCTCTTCAAATCAATCTTCTCAAGATATGACAACATCATACTGAATCAGAAAATCAGTTTCTTGTCATCAATGACAAAATAATGTTATAAAGATAGTTATCATCCTTTTTCAGTTATATCATTAATCTCCAACAACCTTCTCAATATCCTTATTGAAATGCTAACAATCTCTCTTTCTACTGAAAATGCCAATGGATTGGACTATTCACATAATTCGTGATGAATCAGAGTAACCAAAATTTCCTGACCCACTTCGAAGGTTAAGTAATATAGAGACACTCTTAACTTTAGAAGCTCTTATCCCTATGCTAGAGGAAATGAGGAATATTATGAAAAAATCTCAGCAAAGAACTATGTATATTGCATAATATTCTAAGCTTCGTAAGATGATATGCCTCTCCCTCGATTATCTCTATCGATCCCAACCAACATTATCTGATAAAAAATTTTTTAAGTGGTAGACGGTGATATATTTGAACAATCCTAATAACTTTTTACAGATCGGTGTAAACGGAGATATGTGTACATGGATTTGAGATACCAATGAACTTCTTTACTATGGTTGAGCCCAAGGAACTAGGAAAGTGCCCCAAGAAGCAACTAGTAAGAGTTACAAGGGAAGATTTTAGCAAGATTCTTGAGTCTATAATTGCTTTTGTGAATAAAATTGCCTATGATCTTTCCTCATAGATTAGAATCAAATTCCCCCCTGAGAAACTACTTGAAGTCTGGTCTATTGTGTTTCCTCAATATTGGAACTTCAACAGTCCACCTGATTTTTGAGCTAAGCTACTAACTTTGATAAATCAATTTTGCAAATCCATAGAATTCAATGGAGTAACTATAAGTAGAATTTTAAATGAAACTCTTCTTAGAGATCAATCATCCTATTTTGTATACACTATGAGTGAACAATATGACATAATGGAGAACCCCCATGAAGAGGGATTAGTAACAAGGCTTTGGATAGATCTAGGTAAGAACGAAGTGTTGTGTGATTCAATCTTAGAATATTTCAAGCTTGTTGATTTATGTCTTACCATGATGTTGGGTTTGGTGAAGTAAGAGAGAATTTTCAGTGCTTCGGGGTTCCTAAAATCAAAGCTAAGACACAAACTAGACAATAATTTGGAAAATTGTTTGAGGCTCTATACATCTAGGTATGATGTCTATGCTTTTCCTTACGATAGGGCATTGAAAATCTAGAGGTTGAAATGAGAAAGAAGAGGTTTGGGAAACACTTCAAACCAAAGTGTCAGTGGGACAATTGACTCATGTACTGGACCAACTTGTAGAATTGAGATGCAATTCAACGGAGGTATGCAGTTTGAGAGTGAAGAAAAAACAGACAAGGATCAAGGATGCTCTGATTTTAATGAGGAGGAATGGAAACTGTAAGATATTTAGGACTACTAGTTTGTAGGTATTTATTAATCTTATTACTGTATCTTATTACTCATATTACAAAAACATACTATTGTGGTTGATAACTTGATGATATTTTATGTGTCTATCAACTTTTTGCAATTAAAAATTATTAAAAAATTACAATTGCATTTTTTAACTTTCTATTTTCAGATAGAAAATAGCATAATAAAAGAGTGTAATGTATTTATTGATAGGGAGATATTTGTTTAGACATGTTGATATTTCCATTAATTCTTTCAAACTATAGCCATAAGATACAATTAATTCAATACGCAACTCTGTGTGGTTCTCTATGCAAAAGTCAATACCAAATTTCAAAACCCTTTGCAAATGACCCTGAATTCCTTTTTATAGAAACAAGGGAGCAACAACTGCTTCAAGACAGTTTGCAACATGTCAAGAATCAACATCAAAATCAATTACCAAGGCACTGAATCTATTGTTCCATCAGTATCAGAAACTCGGTACAATTTTACAAGGCTAAAGGTATCTATGACCATCAGAGGTTGGATTAGTAATTTAGCAATTGCTACATGTCTCATGAGTCCTATTCAAAAAATAGAGTTCAAAATTAAAACTAATTCAAGCCATGACAAATTGAAAATACAGAATAGTAGTGCACAAAACCTATAAATCAGAAATAGAAAAATTGAGAAAATTTAAAACCTGAGAGAAATTGAGAATACAAATTTGCAAGGGTGATGGTGTGCATCATAGACTAGATTAGTAATAGTGAGTGTTGTATTTTTTATGTTCATAAAAATGAGTTATTTGAAGCGATGCCAAAAGAATAAAACCTTGAAATTAAAAGTAAACGAAGAAAACTATGCAATACATACTATGATTCATGACATTTTTGCGCCTGTTTTTGTAGAGTGCTTGAATCTTCGTCTCATGGAAGTCCAATTTATTTTAAAGTATAGTAAGTCAACTACAACTTCATCAGCAATCCATATTTGGAAGAGTGACTTGACTCCACTATTTCATCCAATACCGCATTAAAAGTTGTCAATGGCTTGATGAAATCCAAAAAGTTGTGACGAGTTGTGTCCTTAGGAAGCTAGTCTAAATCAAACTTCATTTTGTTCTCCATCCTTTTTTTGAAAGCTTCTTTTCTAATGAATTTATTTGGTGTGTCAACACTCTCCGACAAACCAAGATTTAACAAATTGGTTGTCTTTTGTTGCAACTTGAATAACTTTTTCCCATCTTTATCCAAAATTTCCTATGCTTCCCTTGGTTTCTAGTATTTTTGAATGAAAGATGATGCATTAAGTGAGGCATCAGTGAGGCTCTTAACTCCCTTGGATGCCAAATAGCTATCACTGTTAGTGTAGAGTTCTTACAATTTTTTTTTTACAATATTCTCTTTTGAATTAACATTTATGTTCTTCTCAATGTGCTCTGTGAGCTTCCCAAAAAAGTCTCTCAGACTTTCATTCAATTCCAACCATTTACAAAACTTATCACTCCTTTTCATTATTTCCCCCAAATGTTTTCTTTAATATACTTCACTGTATTTTTTATATTGTCTTTCAATTTGTCTCCCAAAGTTTTAATTTTTTTATTTGTATTCTACAGATGTTCTTTGATTTGTGCACTTTTTTCTTCTTTCTTCCTCTGCTTTCTCTTCCAAATGTTTTTTTTTTTCTATTTCATGCTCCAATTGGTTCTATAATTTTTTGTTTAAGGCAGCAATAGACTCCAAGTTTTTATATAATTTTATTGTAGAGGCTCTTTCATCATCAAAATTTTTAAAGCTTTCATCCAATTTTTCCCTCAGTTCTTTTACTTCTGCCTCCATTTATTCTTGTACTATAATTGCTGAGGTAGAGACCAAAGTTTTTATCCTTTTCTGTAATTTATTGCACTTGCTATCTACTGCTTTCACCTGCTGCAAAAATCGTTTGTGGCATGCATTGCAAAGTTGCAAGATAGGCTAGATTTGATTTCGTTCGTCCTGGTCACAAACCAACATCACAAGAGAATCTGTGTGGGTATGTTTATGCTAGGCATGCTCCTGGTATGCCTCCCAAGACACCCAAACATCGAGAGCCATACCCTATCGGTGCGATCTCTCAAGTGTCTTGAATCCAAAAAATTTGTCAAACTTTGATGGATTGTTTCTTACAATCTAGGACGCATGTGATTGATACATTTGAACCTATAGGGTCATGTGAGGCTCTTTTACAATAATATTTCTCATTTTCTGATGACTCAGAGCCATTTTCAAGTGGTAATGTTTTTTTCACTTGCTGTAAAAATCATCAATGACATGCAGTGTAAAGTTGCAAGATAGGTTAGATTTGATTTCATTCATTGTGGACATAAACCAACATCACGAGCGCATCTGGGTGGGTAGGTTTATTCTAGGCGTGCTCATGTTGTTTCTCCCAAGGCACCCGAACGTCGAGAGTCATACCCTATCGGCACAATCTCTCAACTGCCCTAAGTCCAATTTTTTTTTCACTTTGATAGACTCTTTCTTTCAATCCAGGATGCATATTATCAATCCATTTGAACCTATAGTGTCACATGAGGCTTGTCTACAATGACCAATTTTGGTTTCTATTGATTTGGAGCCATTTTCAAATGGTAGCATCTTTTTAACCTACTGCAAAAATCGTATATATTTAAGTATAATATTATATAGAAATTATATATTTAAAATAAATATGTTATAAAAATATTATTACATTTTAAAAGTGTATTTTTATATTAAATGTCTTAAATTTTTAATTCATATATTTTTTATTAGCTATATATAGATTTTGATTATATATGATATATAATGTAAATATAAAAATAATATATAGGATTTTTCGATATAATATTATTTAAATTAATTTATTAATAAAAAGAGAAAAAAATTAAACAGAAAGAAGAAAAAATCAATTTGGGGGAACAATGTTTATGAATTAAAATTGAAGGAGACTTGTATGTTTATGTACCCCACAACTATAATAAGAATCTACGTCTCTTAAAAAATTGAAGGACGTTGGTCAAGCGATCAAGTGTATACTCTTAAAATAAAGATCTGAGTGTCTATTCCAGAATTTTCAAAAGCAAGTGGGCCCACCTCACCAATTTCTAGCACGAGATCTCCGTAACTACAGGCTGGCAAAGGTATTGACTTATTGACTTTTCTTCAGTGAAGTCGTCTTCTCTATGTAGTAAAGCATTAAAGTAGATAGAAATTTGGACGAGCAGGAGGTTTAGAGGAGAAACATTTTCGATAAACATTCACGACTTCCAGGCTCAGTAATATTCAGATCATTTTGGTTTAGCTATTTGTTCTACTTACTCATTACAATATTGTCATCTGTTGCAGCTTGTGCGCACCAAGGCCCCTAACTCATAAAAGCTTTCCTGGTGTGTTCTTTCCTTCAAACTAAATTATGAAAAATATATAAGTCTGAATCAGCTTGACTACTATCATCGATATAAGAGTGTATTCTGGTCATAATTGTTTATACTTCATTTCCTTAATTGCGTAGTTTTCTGAGCAATTTGTTTCCAGTGAATTATATCATCAAAGCTATCTCTAAATAACCTTAGAAACAAAAAATAAACCGAATAATCTTAGAAACAATGATAGAAAGACTGAATTTAAAATAGGACTTTAGACAAAGAGTGTAGACATAGTCTTTTAAACTGTTACGTTACACACCAACACTATGGAAACGGTGTTTTGAACAGGCAAGGTTATGAAAATTGACTTAACGAATACAAATGAGGAAGTGGTGTTTGGAATTGTTCAAGTTAATTAAATTGACTGCAGGACACTTAATTTTGTTGGATCTCCTTATTGTTATTAACCCTTGAAGAATTAGAATTTTGTGCATATTAAAATGCCTGGCTTCATTATAAAAATAGTGAAAGCATTTTCATGAAGAAACTTCATCAATGCATTCGTAATGTTAAAAAATATATTGATCTAAGGGAAAGAATCTAGGAGTTGAGCATGATTTAATAGATGTGATAGCATTTGTTCATTTAGTGCCTACACGTGTTGATTTAATGTCCAATATTTATTACAACACTACACCCATAGTTGTGACTTTAAAGTTGTTATTTTGATGATGACTACCTAGAATTGAATGAAACATATTCCTAAGCACTAAAAAGTGTTGGTGCAATTAATTATTCATCTTAGATATAATTAGACTTTACTTAAGTTTACCTAGGTACATGCACCACATAGTAGTTTGCATATGAGACAGTTAGAGAGATATGCATACATTAGGAGCGTGTATGTAGGAGAATTTCCATCTTTTATGGTGTGATATTGTTGTTACATTCCACCTTTGGTGGGTGATCCACCTCATATAGAATATTTTACTATTTCTCGTACCTATCCCTACCTACCCTTCAGAGATTACTTTAGTGGCGAATATTCCCCAATGGCGAATTTTTCACATCGGCCATGTCGAAAATGGCAAATATTTTGTATCGACTCGGGGTGGCCATGTCGCCAGAACATTATCAATTTTCGTCAAAGTCACGACCCGATCGCCATATGTTTTATGCAATTAAATGTTTCTATGCGATGATTTCATTAATACAATATATGGTGGACAGACGGTAAATTTAATTTTTTCGCCTACACTCTCCGAGGTTGCCTTAATAGATGACCTTAATTCGCCTATAGGCATATGAAGATTTGTTAGCCAAGGGGACCCAATTCACCCAACATCTTGCCGACGCGTGTCTCCATTCAGCCCAACTTTCACCAACTATATTATATTCGCCAATTATTTGGATGACCTATAATCGCCTCGAAAATTATATAAGTTGTATTTGGGCAACCTATAATTGCCTCGAAAATTACATAATTCATGTTATAGTTACGCGGGATTCACGAAATATTTGTATACAATATAAAATTCCCGCAGAATTCACTATATAAGGATTGGTATAAATACATGCAAAGATCAAATCTATCTCAACACAATTTGGTGGGTTCGAGGCTTTGAATTCTGATCAATAGTGAAGTTTTAGACCAAGGAAAATCATTGTTGTTGACTACATTGGCGACTGCTAGTGACCTAAAGGTGAGCGATCATATTTTTGAAATGGTATATTATACATTATAGTCTATTATTGCTTCTTCAACAAATTGATATTTTTTTGGTAGCCTTTATTTCGTTGGAGATGTCGAATAGGAAGAGGGGTAGGAAACCTGAATGTGGGAAAGGCCAGGAGAGGCCAACAAAAAGCAAAACTTTATCTTCATACTTTGGCATTGGAAAAGATTACGGTGAAAATCAAGAAAGTACATCATCACAATTACAAGTACAGAATTCACCACCTACACTACATGTTGAAGCCAGCAGCGACCTTGATATCTTAGATCAGGATGATCTTGAAGAAGATTATCTGGTAGATACCCAAGTTAGCCAGAATGATATCATCAACTTGGGTGATAATGTCATTGATGATAATGCACGGAAGGGGAAAAGAAAGGCCATATCAAAAAAGGGTGAACCACAATTAAAAAAGGATCGGGAGTGGGATATGTCAATGAGGAATTTTCAAATTAATTGGGAAAGTATCCATTCATTGAACTAGTGGAGAATCCAATTGAAGGCGAGCCTCTAGTAGAATGCAGGTGTAAGATTTGCACTTGGAAACATAACAAGGAAATTAGGTTGCAGCTAAAATTTGACACCATAGAAAAGCATATGGGTAAAGTTTATGAAAAACAAATGATAGACGGGGTTGAAAAATTAGTGATAAGATGGAAAACAAAGCAGGAATGTAAGCATGTGAGGAATACCGAAGAATGTTATTTTCATGAGAAAATACAAACGAAGCCTACTGAAGTTAAACGTACTATTGAAGCTATTTTTGGAAAAGCAATGCAAATAGAACAACTGAGAAAAGTTGTTCAGTTAAGCATTGTTTTTTTATATTTTGAGCAGAGGGCATGCTATGACAGATTTCCCATCAATTAGTGGTTTATTACACTTTTTGAAAGTTCCTAACTATCCTAATAGACACTGGTCAGTAAACAGTGGATGGGAATGGACAAGTTGTCTTGCTGAGGTTGAAAAAGAAGATGTAAAGGAAAAACTAAGAGAGTCAAACTTTATTACATTTTCTTTAGATGAAGTTACGGAAGTAGACAATACTTCATGGGTATGCATGCATGTTTATACTGTAGAGAATCATACATGCCGACCTCATCTACTATCTGTTACTAAAATGAAGGAGAGTGCGACAATGGAAATTTTATTTCAACTAGTAAATAGAAGTTTAATTGAATATGGAGGTATGGATGACATGATGGTAGCCAAAAAATTGGTTTGTGTTGGAGCAGATGGAGCTTCAGTAATGCAAGGTTAGAGGAATGATCTTTGTACAAAGATTGAAACTTCATTTGCACCGTACATTACTACAATTCTCTACATGGCTCACAGAATGAATCTAGCTTTTGGAATTCTGAGCAAGTTTGGTTCGGTTAAAAAAATTGAAATTTTAATCAGAGAGCTCTGCTCACACTTTTGTCAAAGTCCCAAGCAATTTATGGAATTTCAACACTTTGCTAATGGAATAACTGGTGGGAAAAAGATTCTCAAGGATAATGATACCAGATGGATCTCTTTCGATGGTCTAGTGCATCAAGTGTTTTCTAGAATATCCATCATTGATTGGACTATTTCACACAACTCGTGACGAATCAAATCAACCAAAATTTCTTGAACTTCTTCACAGGTTAAGTAATTTAGAGACACTCTTAACTTTAGCAGCTCTTCTACCCATGCTAGAGGAAATGAGGAATATTATGAAGTCTGCCCAAAAAAGAGCTTTGTATATTGCAGAATATGCTACGTTATGTAAGATGACATGCATGACCCTCAACAATCTCTATCAAAATCAACCAACACTATCTGATGAAAAATTTGTTAAGTGGCGGACATTCACAGATTTGAATAATCCTGATAAATTTTTACAAATCGGTGCAGACAGGGAGGTATGTGCCAATGTAAAGGGAGTTGAGATACCAATTCACTTCTATGCCACAATTGACCCCAAGGAACCAGGAAAGCGCCCCAGGAAGCAACTAGCAAGAGTTAAAAGGGAAGATTTTGACAAGATTGTTGAGACTGTAACTACTTCTGTGAAGAAAATTGCATATGATCTTTTCTCACAAATTAGAAACAGATTCCCTACTGACAACCTACTCAAATCCATGTCTATTGTTTTTCCTCAATATTGGAGCCTCAATAGTGTAGTTGATTTTCGAACTAAGCTACTGACTTTGATAAAATAATTTTGTATATCTAGAGAATTGAATGGAGTAACTATAAATGGAATATTAGACGAAACTCATCTTCGAGAGCAATCATCTCATTTTGCATACACTATGAAAGAACAATATGGAAAAATGGAGAACCCTCGCGAAGAGGGATCAGTAACAAGGCTTTGGAAAACAATAGCTGAGAACTCAATGTTGTGTGATTCAATGCCAGAATATGTGAAGCTTGTTGATTTATTTCTTACCATGATATTAGGTTCGGTAAAAGATGAGAGATTTTTCAGTGCTTTGGGGTTCCTAAAATCAAAGATAAGAAACAAACTAGACAAAAATTTGGAAAATTGCTTGAGGCTCTATACATCTAGGTATGATGTCCACACTTTTCCTTACGATAGGGCACTGCAAATCTGGAGGTCCAAATGTGAAAGAAGAGGTTTGGGAAACACTTCAAACCAAAGTGCTAGTCGGACTATTGACTCATGTACTAGACCTACTGGTAGCATTGAGATGCAGTTCGGTGAAGGTATGCAGACTCAGAGTGAAGAAACTCAAACCACATACAAGAATCAAGAAAGTTTTGAATTTGATGAGGATGAATGGCAACTATAAGAGATTGGTATTTATTAATCTTATTACTGTATCTCATCATTCATATTACAAAAGCATATGAATTTTTGCAATTAGAATTTAATATTGATTTGTAATTGTATTTTTCAACTTTCTATTTCCAGATTTAAAATAGCATAATAAAAAAAATATATAATGTATTTATTGATACATAGATGTTTATTGTTTATTTATACATGTTTGAGTCTCAAATCTGTGTGATACATTCCAGAACTATATGATACAATTCATTCAATAGTAATACACATGTTGAGAACTTATAATTTCATTAGTTCTTTCAAAATATAGCCATATGATACAATTCATTCAATAGTAATACACCAATCTGTGTGATTCTCCATGCAAATTGCAAAAGTGAATACATAGTTTCAGAATCCTTTGCAAATGACCCTAAATTCCCTTTTATAGAAACAAGAGAGCAACAACAACTCTTGTGTGATTCTCCAATGTCCATGCAAAAGTGAATACAAAGTTTCAGAACCCTTTGCAGATGACCCTGAATTCCCTTTTATAGAAACAAGGGAGCAACAACAACTTCAGGTCGATTTACAAGTTTGCAACATGTGAAGACTGAACATCAAAATCATAAACTCAACACAGATTTATATGGCCATCACAGGCCATATTAGCAATTTAACATATGCTACATGTTTGATGTCTCCTGTTCAAAAAATAGAGTTCAAAATTAAATATTAAATCATGCAATAAAAAATTAAACATAGATAATAGCAGTGCCTAAAACCTACTGATCAGAAATAGAGAAATGCATAAATGTTAAAGCGAGGGAGAATTTGAGAATACAAATTTACTGGCTGAAGTTTTGCATTGTGCATCATAGATTCATAGGCTGGATTAGCAAAATAGCAATAGCGAGTGCAGGCTGTTCATTTACAACTTCAGTCAGGAAAACCCTATGAAATGCTTTCTTTTTTTCTTTATTTGCTTTTGTTCTGTGTTCATATTTTTCATAGTAATCACGAAATTGAAAATCTGGGCTTGCTGAAGCAATTGAATGTTTGAAAGGTGACATAGGAATACCATAGGCTCAAGTTCCACTTATTACTATGGTTTTAACTAATGCTTGACTAGGATTACCAACAACAGTTACTGATCCTGTCCCACTCCCACTGACACTTTCATGTGTAGTTTTCATAATCTTTTGAGGTGTGTGATCTGTAGCTGCAAATGATTGATTTGTAGTGTCAACAACACTTGATATAGGATTCTCAATAGTATGAGATTGAGTATCTACCACTAGTGGCCTCTTGCGAGAGATATTTTGATGTTGCCCTTGTCCAACACCAAGAGAGCTAGTATCAATAGTAGTACCCATGCCAACCCCACCAATCATAGGGACACTTGAATGAACAATAATAGGAATACCATCCCCAGATTCCCCACCAGTGGCAGTGGCACTTGATTCATGAGCAATGGGAATACCATGATGTGGTGGTGGTTATGGATTTGAACCTGAAACAAATGTAGGTGGACCTTGAGGGTAATGAGTAGTACCTATCCATGATGAATTTGAAGAATCAAGTCCAATGACTAGTTTAACATGACCTTATGATTTTAACCCTGATGGAAGTTGTACTTAAAGTGGATACCAAATGCCCTCTCCTCTGGCACCTAGACCACCACCTTCAAAACCCTTTTTTCCCACAATGTTTGCCCCTTTGCTATATTTTTCTTTCATGGACTCATTGACTCCACCTAATATTTTCGAGACTGTAGTAGTTGTTGGAGGGGGCTCAACCTCATGCTCATCATCATCTTCAGTCCTATCATGCTCCATATTCCACAATTTGCTAAACTCTGCATCCTCATCGATACTCTCAAATTCTGCACATGTCTTTGGTTCACCGAGATTCCTCCTTATAGTTCAAAAATCATTTATTTTGGTTTGAGTCCAATAATTCTCTTTACATTCATGCAAAATTGATTTGGGAATAGATTTCTTAGATGGATTAGTAGATTTTAGGTAGAAATTGTAGGACCTCCTATTTTGGATTCCCTAGCCCTCCTCTGTTGTCCTTTGTGTGTGCAATGCCATAATTTGTGATGAAATTTCTTCTGTTGAAATGTTATTGTCAGCTGCAATTTTCTCCATCTATTTTTAACCTCATCCCAGGAGTCCATGTTTCTAAGCTTTTCTAGCAATGGTTTACTTTCATGTTGACATAACGCTGAAGAGTTCCCATTTTTCTTAAGCCTTGCTTGAACTACACTGATTGGATCATACTGCCAGATACCCTCATCACCAAATTTAAAAACTATCAAAAAATCATGTGCCACATTGAATGCTTTTCTCTCAAATGTGAACCCTGCACATGAGAAAGGCAAGGAAGGAAATATGCTCTTCTTTTGCTGACCATGGAAGTGCCTATCTATTCTCTCCAATTTTCGTACATACTCTAAAGCAAATATCCTCTCTGTCACATGTATTGGAAGTCTGTATGGTTTTACTTTTGATCTGTAAAACCTTAGCACAGTGAATTATTCCATGAAGAACCAGTTAGCCAATTCTATTTGACTTCCGAGTTGAATGCAATCTCTACAAGACACAAGCAACCTAGGCATTGGAGTGCTTGTAATTTCATTATACATTGGTGCCAAAAAGAAGTCTACAAAATGGTTGTAGTTCTTTCAGTTATCATGCATCCTTATCTTTGGTTTCCAATCATATATTGGACACTCTGTTTTCTACCCAATCTTCTCATCAATCTTATAGCTCACAATTTGAAGCTTGTTGGTCTTGAATATTGCACGATACTTGGATAGAAGGAGATAGAACAAGTAGGATGAGAACCTCAATGTCTTACATGAACCTTTTTTCATCATTAGTAATTATTTTTGCATGGATTTTACACTATGCTCAATAAAATTATATCTTACTAGCTGACCTACACAATGGATATTATAAATCCTTTCAAGAATGCTTGCACCCACTTCCCTATTATTTTCCAATCCCAGGCCAAACGACAAGGAAATAGTATCCCCAACCCATGGAACAAAAATGTTAGAATCATAAGGAGGCTTATGATTCTGATCCAACACAATACCAGTACCACTCTTTATTAGAGCTTTGATAAATGAATCTCTGTGACTTGGATGGAGACTCTCATAATTCCATGTCATCTTTTCAAGGTCAATTTGGACATTTGAGTTTTGGGCTTCAAATCCTAGGTTCAACAAACGAGCAAATTGTCCCTCGTTTATGGATAGAATTTCCTCTTTTGTATTTTATTGACAATTGCTTTTTTATCTTCATCATAATTTTCAACGCAGACCATGAAAAAATTAGGGCAAGGGAATACTTCAGGTAACACCATGCTTCCCAATCCAACATCCCATGATGCAATTTTATATGTTCTTTGTTGTAACATTGGCTTGAAAACAATAAATTTTGCCCTGCATGGATCTGTCACCTTACTAGACAATGCATATCTAATATCTATGATACGCTTTTCACCATGGATAGCAGGGTCATATATATCATGGTATTCATCAGTGAAACCTGGTGTTTTAACCAGTTTGGTTAGGTACATTTTGTTTTTCACTTGGCTTCTTGTTGAACTACTGCTTCCGGTTTTCCCCATCACTATTATTGTTAATAATTCAAAATAATGCTAGATAAAAACTTGAAAATGCTAACCCTCAAATTGGACCACGAGATTACCAGAAGTAAAAAGGGTGAGATGTAGGTGTTCTAGATTTTGCCCAGAATTTCTATTTCACTAGATTGACGCAGAGAGTCTTTGTTGGAACTAGCATTCCTCAATCTAGTAGTTGTTTCTGAATCTCCCTCAATTTATAGGTTTGTCCATGAAATGAAATACGATTATGATTTACGAGTCTCTTATTTTGAAAGCTCTTAAAAGTAATACCTAAAGGGAAAAATATCTAGAATCATGTTGTAATTTTATTAATTACTATTAATAACTATTCAATGTCGAAGGACAAAACATTCATTACTTCAGTATAAATTCCGAGGACATTAAGAATCATGTTGTAATTTTATTAATTATTATTAATAACTATTCCATGCCAAAGGAAAAAACATTCACTACTTCAATATAAATTCTGAGGACATTAAATATAATGCGTTCAATTCCGAGTGAAGTTCTCACAAATGATTTCACTTCCCACATTCAAGCTGAAATCCACCCTAAGTCGTTGATCTTTTCTCATCCAATGGACGAGGGACCAGGATACCTATTGTGACTTTACAAGTCTGTTTTTTAAGTCTGTTTAATAATTTTAAACTTCCTCTTGAAAAAGAGCTTTATAGACTTAATTATATTTAATTAAATTTAAAACATTTCAATTCCAGACGAAGTTCTCACAAATGTGTTCACTTCCCACATTCGGACCGAAATCCACCCTAAGCCATTGATCTTTTCTCATCCAACGGAGAATCGTACCTGTTGTTAGTTGTCATTGGTCCCATGACTTATGCTAGTTTTCAAGTACGTCACCATACTCGTGTCACTTTTTGGGTCTGTTTTTTAAGTCTGTTTAATCATTTTAAACTTTCGCTCGAAAAAAGAGCTTTATAGACTTAATTATATTTAATTAAATTTAAAATGTTCAATTCCAGGTGAAGTTCTTACAAATGTGTTCACTTCCCACATTCAGGCCAAAATCTACCCTAAGTCATTGATCTTTGTTCATCCAATGGATGATGGTACCTATTTACAGATGTAGTGGGTCCCACGACTTCTGCCATTTTTCTGGCATGTCACCATACTCGTGTCACTTTTTGGGTCTGTTTTTTAAGTCTATTTAATCATTTTAAACTTCCACTCGAAAAAGAGATTTTTAGTCTATAGACTATAGACTAAATTATATTTAATTAAATTTAAAATGTTCAATTCTGGGTGAACTTCTCACCAATGTGTTCCCTTTCCACATTCGGGCCGAAATCCACCCTAAGTTGTTGATCTTTGTTCATCCAACGGACAATGGTACCTATTTTTAGATGTAGTTGGTCTCATGACTTCAGCCATTTTTCTGGCACATCACCATACTCGTGTTACTTTTCGGGTTTGTTTTTTAAGTTTATTTAATCATTTTAAATTTCCGCCCGGAAAGAGATTTATAGTCTATAGACTATAGACTTAATTATATTTAATTAAATTTAAAATGTTCAATTCTGGGTGAAGTTCTCACAAATGTGTTCACTTCCCACATTCGGGCTGAAATCCACCCTAAGCCGTTGATCTTTGTTCATCCAACGGACGATGGTACTTGTTTACAGATGTAGTGGGTCCCACGACTTCTGCCATTTTTCTGACATGTCACCATACTCATGTCACTTTTTGGGTCTATTTTTTAAGTCTATTTAATCATTTTAAACTTTTGCCCAAAAAAAGAGATTTATAGTCTATAGACTATAGACTTAATTATATTTAATGAAATTTAAAATGTTCAATTCTGGGTGAAGTTCTCACAAATGTGTTCATTGCCCACATTTGGGCCGAAATCCACCCTAAGCCGTTGATCTTTGCTCATCTGACAGACGATGATACCTGTTGAGAACTTGAGTGTTGTCAGATGTCGTTGGTCCCATAATAAAGACATTTAAATTTTAAAGATGTGCAATAGTTTGAGATAACTATTAAATATGATTTTAATATTAGTTGTAAAAATTTGAATTTCAAAAATAGTATAAAACATGAAACTTAGTTTCTAGAATAAGACAAATAACTAAATAAAAATATAAATTTTGATATACAATTTGAAAGGTAAAAGTTTAATATAAAAGGGAAAACACTCAATATTAAATCTAAAATATTAATTTAAAGTTTAACAAAATTCTTTGAAAATATGTTTATGATATATAATTTTTAAAAATAGTTTAAAAATATATATAAAAGTGCAACATAAATTTAGTGTATTAATTTTAAAAAATGTGTACTCCTCAACCTATTAGGGCGAGAAAATTTGGAAAGTAAAAATGTCAAGGTGGCGATTAATAGTTATAGAAGGAGTTGCCTGCGGCAAGTCGCACGAACGGAGGAGGGGAGGATGGCAGGAAATCTTTTTCTTGATCTCATGGCATTAATTTCTTATCGTACACATTCATTACCCGACCTATACGACAGAGGCAGAATTTATTACCTTTTGATCTGTGTGCCAGTTTTTGCTTTGAAGTAGAACAAATCTGTAGTTCATAGCTTTTGTAAGACATTTTTTCCAGGAAGTGCTTTTAAAATTACAGGTGACCATGGAGGCCAATTTCACACTGCAAATGGACAATAAGTTGGTGCCCTTTTTGGGCAAAGTATATGATAAACGAATGCAAAGGCTGTTCAGGTTTAAGAGAGGAGAAGTTGTGGGCGACAACTTGACTGATGCTTGTGGAGGAGGTGGCACATATCAGTCACTGGTATCGAACTAACATGGACATTTTCTCTCTGATTCTGGTGTGGGCCTGTGAATTTGAACTGGAGGTGGAAAAGGTAAAACTCACATTGGTCAAATTGATTGATGGGGATTTTTTGATTAACCTGGATTCAATCTTAGAGTGGGTGGTGTCGAGAGTTGGCATTCAAATTAAGGAAGGGGACGACCAGGAGGAATTGCTTCCTTTTATTCATGGCCCAGAGGATGAAATCAAATACCAGTGTCGTGAACGTGCCTGAGTGGGGTGGGAAGTGATGAAACTCTTTGTGAAATTAACCAGGGTGGATGAAATCCTGAAGGCTTTGCATGTGGTGGCAAGGATGGAGGTTGGTAGGGAATTGAGAGATAGGGCCAAAGAAGGAAGGGCCATACAGCTACTGGCAAGCTTGGATGGCGACCCCGATTTTGGGTACCTAAACTGCATTCCAAAAATGAAAGCTGAAGCGACAAAAGGGAAAGAATCGACCTCTGAGGAGGGAAGGGACTGAGAGGAGACGACCCAAGGGGAGAGTGAGTGAGTGGCCTATCATCTAGTGTTTTTTAATTTGCTTCCAAATGCTTTATTACTGCTAGAACATTGGTTATGGATATCCAACAATGAACTGGTTTTTTGGTCTACTTGCTATAAGTTGTGGAATGGTTTTCTCTCTATCTTCGTTTATGCATGAATGGTTGCAAATTTTGTATCTTGAAACTTTTGAATTAATAGAATGAAAAAACCTTTACCGATAAACTTTGGTATCTTGAAACTTTTGAAATTTGGTATTTCCAATGACTATATATTTATAAAATTATAATCAACCATAATCAATGTACAAATAATTAATGGAACGAACTGAATTTTTTTTATAGCATTACATAAAAAAGATCACAGTATTAAATTTATTTCCATTGTTTAACAAATAATTGAAATAACGTAGCTCATATACAAAAAGCATTTGAAAGAAATTAATTAATAAAAATGAAATAGAATTATAGAAAGCATTTTTATATCCATAAGACTATAAGAGGCAAACTGGAACAAACTGGAATTTGAAAAATTATCATTAATATTTATGCTTTGGAAATTTACAATTTTTTTGTCTCAAGTCTGAGACTTGAGTCCCTCAAAAACTTAAAAGACAAACTGAGTGAGCCACTAACCCTATTAGGTTTCGAGGACATAGGAAAAAAAAACTACTAGGGGCCCAGGGGGGTGGGGCTAGGGCACAGGTAGTGGATGGTTTACAACTTTGCATTGAGAATCCGACCCTCCTTCCATGTAGAATTATTTAGACAACATAGGCTGAGAGAATTCTTCAAGCCAATTGTACTTTGGAAAGTCATCCAGGAGCAACCATTTCCGGAGGAAGTCCCCACCAATTCATGTCCATTTCCTATGACGCATCAAGTGCTCCACATTTAGGTTCACGAGAAACGGCTGCCTGGCCATTGACACTCTTTGGTTAGGGAGAAGAAGCTTGGTTAATTCACTTGCCCAAGAGATCCCCACTCCTACTTCTGCAAGGACAACAATAGTAATGTCATCTCCAAGGAAGTCTTCGTTAAAAACCTTCCTCAACAGCATCAGTATATCCACCTTGTCTCCTCTGAGGTCAAGAAGAGACGCTAAGAAACAAGATGTAATGTTTGTGTTAACACGGTATCTATTTTTGTTTTGGAGAAACTCTCTTCCCAGCACCATTTGCACAACCTCATTGATGAACAACCCGACCTCCTTGCAAACACATTGGAGGGTTTCATCCTTAAGGGAGCCCAGAAAGGCCCTCTGGTCCTCTGCAGAAATGCTTCTCAAGTAGATGGGAGTGTCCATGTTGAAAAAATAGATTAACAAATTAAACAACCTAAGCCTATAAACCTAAACCAGAGGAAGAATTTAAATATCGTGAGCTCTGAAGATTTATCTACCAAATGGCAAAGGCTAATTGAAGATGAAAGACATAGAGATCGTATATAAATAAAGCTCTTGATTGTAATAATTACTTCTCTAACCGTATTAATTGCTTTAAATTTGGAAACAACTCAAAACTAGTACCAAGTTGGCAAGTACCACATGGGAAGTCGTGGGGATAGCGTGGATTACCGTAAGTGAATAGATATATATTAAATGGTTGAAATTATCGATCGTAATTCGTGAGATTTGATACGTGTCTATTGAATCCAATTCCATTTCGGGCACTTTCTCATAAGCTATGTTCCGTTCAAAAAATTGGGCTGAAATAAAACTTTAGCCATTGATCTACGATCATCGAACAGTTTAAAATCATTGATAGATTTTAGGTATGTGTCACCTTTCACGTGTCAAAGAGGCCACACTTATTGATACATCGTGCAGAGTCCAAATTCAATGTGATGTACTAATGTGATGTGATGTGCCTTGTCTATTAATGGCAATGAATTCATGAAATCACCAATAAACTCTATATTTTTCCATAAATAACAAAATATTCACCAAAACAAATTCAATAATTTTCAAGCAGTGGATAAAAATCGCCAATACATTTAAATAATTTTTCCTTCGGAGTAAATTTTTTCGCCCATACAATTTATATATTTGTTCCTTTTAACAAAAATTATTCGCCTCCTACAATATATATTTTCCCCATAGAACAAGGTATAATTCACCAGAAATTTATGGAATTTTCGTACCCTAGAAAAAAATCGCCAATACAAAATACATTTTTGCCCTATTTTGAAAAAAAATTTCGCCATCCATATGAAAAATTTCCCCCAAAAATAATGTCTGATTCACCAGGATTTTACACAGTTGCCCTGGGGTGGTTTCTTAAAGTTATCCCTGCTACCCTTGCATCTCATTGAGCCATATGTCATCATTGTGTTCTTTCTTGTCTCTTAGCCTTGTCTTTATATGTAAGTTCATCTACATTGTGTGTAACAACTCTTGATGATCCAGTTGATTAGTATTTTCTATTGATTAGAATATAATTTACTCTTATTAAATTTATTTGGTCTCTCTATTGTGATATTCATTGTGCCCTAGATCTTGGCCATTTTCATCAAATTCTCACATGGTATCAAAACCTATAGGATTTTATTGATTAGTCTTTTTCGAGAGCTTTTGGAGAGTTTCTTTTTTAGATATGGGGAGATGCTCATTTTGGGTGAGTCTTATGGCAATTTGGACCTCGCGGTTGCTTTCGAGTGCTTGTTTCCATAAAAATAAAGTATAAATTTGGCCTATTTTAGAGAAAAGTGATTTTGGGGTTTGGCGAAACTTTTTAGACTATAAGGCTAGTGGTATGGATTTTTTTTTTTAAAAAACAACGATTTTTTTTTTCTGTGAAATTATATTTTAATTTCATAGCTTTTTTAATAAAAATCATTGTAAAGTTTTCTTTTTTTGTTGTGGGGGGGGGGGGGGGGTGCAGCATGACCCCTAACACTCGTACTGCACTTTAAAATTATCTACAGGGACTGTTTTGGGGGCCACTGCACTCATTTTCCGGCGAATCCACTAGATGACGACGCTTATTCCTCCGGCTCTCGTCCGTTTCCACCTCCTTGGCCCAACGTCGTTGCTCTCACCGCTTGGTGTTGTTGCTTCCACCACTCGGTTGTAGACCCTACTGCCTCGACTCCTTGTCTTTGCCACTGGTCCCTGCCTCTGCTAGGCAGGGCCCCACTTCTTGCAAGTCACCAGTGCTCCGCTGGTCTTCGCTTTGCTCCAACAGCATCAGCCCCGGCTCATGCACGGGCCCCTCCAATGCTAACCTACCTCCACATGGTGTATTCCCATTTTCCACACAGACAGACCAAGCGCGACATGGCATTTTGTGATTTTGTAGGCCTATACAATCAACCGAGCACATCATTCATTGATTCAGCACACCATTGGTGCACAGTCAGTCAATACATCATCTTTCATACGGTGCAAGTTATTTGCCACATCAAGGGCCACATTGGCGCTACGCATTGCATAGCAGCGTATGGTCCTCCCACCTCTACCTGGCACATAGACCTGCCATATAGTCTAGTCAGCAACACATCAGCTTACAATCAATACCAAGTCATTGTACGAACAATACAGTCATCCCTCTAGTCGCCAACCATGTCATCTTTCCGTATGGACCATATGCCACGTGTCATATTCTAATTTGGCCACATCAGCAATCCATATTGTATGGACATCGACATGTGTAGGGAGGCAAAAAAAAATTTGACAGCTAGATGACCATCAAATTTAACATGACAGATTGTTGACTCCATCATTTTTCAAATTTTTGAAGCCCCCTCTCATTGAACTTTTTGATTTTGCAGTTCAACTTCAAAAAGTTGTATCTTGCTCATTTTAGCTCTTTTTTGGTGCATTTTTTTGGGTTTGGGATAATTTTCATGCTTTTGGCAGTGGTGGAGGAATTTTTTGATTTTGATGGACATATTTTTCATAATTTGCAGTTTTTGATGACTATACCTATCTAATCTTGAATTTTGCAACTTCAAAGACTTCGTTTGGGGTCATACAACCTCTTTTTCAAGTTTTTTTTTAAAGTGTATACAATTTTGTCTACTTTCATAATCTGCCATCGGTTTGCAGTGATTTTGAGTGAAATTGTACTTTCAGTATTTGGTCGTATTTGGCCTATTTGGTAATGTATAATAATTTTTAGTTTTTTTGTTTTATATGTATAATATTTTTATATTTTAATATGTCTTATCATTTAAATATTTTTTAAAAAACTGAAAATATAATTAAGTAATTTTATGATATATATATAGATTAGCGCATCTTGTTGATCACGATCCACATAATCTATCTTAAGCAGTTATGTCCTACTTTTTCGAGATAATAATCTATCTTGTTATCCTTGTGTAAAATAACATCCCGTCATCGTGTAATGTGTCAATAACTTGTCATGTTATCTAGTAATAACCTTTGTATTATATGGAAATTTGGTCAATAACCTGTCATGTTATCCCTGTGTATAATAACCTTTGTATGATAACGTCGGGTCATTCTGCTGTGTGTCAATAACCTGTCATGTTACCCAATATTAACCTTCATGTTATACAGAAATTCTATCAATAACCTGTCATGTTATCCTGTGAAATAGCCAAGGCATCACTATTATGGCTCCAAAAATGCCAAATTGTACATCGTGTTATTGACAACTTGGGAAATCGTAGTCATTGTTTGCAAAATCAACGATGTATAACGTGCGACTAATTTGCGTGTTATGCACACCATACTGTGGTTTTGGAGCCAAAATAGCTTTATCGCTCTGTAATTTTTGAAAAAGTCAATAACACGATTTTTATTTAATTTAAAAATGTAGATTTTAATCATTATTATTTATTAATATTATTTTAATTTTATAAATATTTTATTTAATATTTTTATTATTTTAATTAAATATATTATTATATTATTTTAGTTTTATAAATATTGTATTATATATTTTTATTCTTTTAATTAAATATAATATTATATTATATTATTGAAAGAGGCGGCACTTAAGTTTTATTTATTTTTAAAAAATTGCTGGGATGGGACCCCGCAGCCCGTGGGGTTGTGGCTACTCTAGCTCCAAAACGGACCTCAAAATTGATGGTGTAAAACGTACGACTAACATGCATGTTAGTCAATCCGTACTACCATTTTAGAACCAGAATAAACGCGTCTGTGCTGCTGAGAGCCCCCTCCTAATACTGGTTGCATGTTTCCCAAAGTGGACACATACAAAAGTCGTCAGAGGTAGAAGGGTAGGCTATAGGGGCATTCTTCATGCTCCATAGCCAGTGCCAAAAAGGTAGTCGAAAAAAATAAGGAAAAACAAAGCATAGACCACGGACACCATGAAACACCAATGGTAATAGACGTAAGAATTTAAATAAATAAAGCAAACAAACACTAAATCGCAACCTTATCAGCTCACAGAACCAGGACAGACACTCTCGCCTGTGCTAACTCAAAACATACCGCCGTGCCTTAATCAAACTAGTTCATATTAAATATTAACTTATTAAGATGTTACTATAAAGTTAAGAAAAAACAATAGCAGTATCTATGTAATCTAATATTTTTATTTAAAAGTTAAAATGACAAATCTCATGCGTTGTTTGAAAAGAGTAACAGAACGTATAAAAAGGTAAATAGTGTTACTTAAGTTGGAGGCCCGCTCCTCTGTTCTCGAATCAGTTAAAAACCTCACTTTAAAATCAGACTTGATGTGCGATTTGACATAAATACATAATCCCCAGCTCAGAAAAGGACGACTTTAACGCTTCAAATCTAATATGACAACAAAGATTGATTCAGCGAACCTTAGAAACACTCTTAATTTTTGTAAAAACATTTTAAGGGAAAGGATTCAGTAGTTGAGCGCATTCTAATTCTTGTGATAGAAGTTGTTGATTTAATACCCCAATACTTGCTGATTTAATGTCCAACCTTTGTATAACATTGCACTAATAGTTGTATAAAATATACCATTTGTTGTGAAAAGTAACCAATCATGTGATGCCACATCAGCTGCACAAGTATTGGGGCCCTTTTGCACACCTATTGGTCTCACTTTTTTGGGGGGCTGTTTTGGACACCTTGGCATAAAGCATATTGATGTGGCATCATATTTGATGATGTGGCCTTGAAACCTTAGTTATAAGCAGGGGACTTGCCAAGTAAGCTGCTATAAAAAAATCGAAGTGATTTGAAATTTTCACGTAGGTTTTGAGAAGCCCCAAGTTAGGGTGCACATATTAGTTATGTTTCAAATGAAAATTAAAACATAGTAGTTTCAAATAAAAATTAAAACATAAAGAATAAAATCTTTTATAATAAAATTACCTTTTTATCCATCAAATTTAATTATTTTTTATATATTTAAAAAATAATTAAAAGTGAGTATTTGTCTTTATAGATTTGAAATAAAAATAGTGTAGATAAATAATTTATTGTGTAGCTGATATTTATAATGAAAGTTATACACATGCAATTGAATTGAATTTTGTAAATGATATTGAAAATTATGATAATGTTATCATTTGATTTATTAATTGATCTTGAGTTTGATAAATTTATGGATGAAATGTAGCTGAAGTTGTGTCTAGATTTATAAATAATAATTTAAAAAAAAATATTGTAAGAGAAATATAGTAAATATTGTATGACTATATAGAGCAAAATCTTAAGAACTATCTACATCTCTTCAAAAATTGAAAGAGACTTGTCTAGTTGTATACAGCAGAATGATAATGAATATTTAAGTGTCCTTGCACAGAGTGGGTCCACCTCCCCAATTTCTTCCACACGGTTTCCATATCCAACTAAAAGTTGTCGGCCATGTTATTATTGACTGACTGTGTGCTCTTTTTCTCAGAAAAGTCTTTCGCTTTATTCAGTAAAGCATAATCTTCTTTTTTAAGTAGATGAAGTGTTCCCTAACAAACAAACTGAGAGTTTACACCAGAAACTCTGTCAATAAACGCTGGGTATACACGAGTTAGAGACTAAGTTATGTTCAGTTTTGCTTTGGCTATTTAATATACTTTTTCCTTACACCATCGTCATCTGTGATTGCTGCAGCTTATCCGCACCAAGGCCCCTGAGTCATAACAGCTTCAATTTGCGACTGTCTTCCGGTAAGTTCTTTCTTCAATCTAAATTCTGAAAAAGTATACAAGTATGCTTTCTTTTCCAAAAATGCCTTTCAATGCTGTTATCAATTTAAAAGAGTCTATTCTAACCATAATTATTTATACTTCATTCATATAATACACAGTTAAACAGATCGTTTTAGAGATATCGTCAATCGACCATTAAACTATTTCTAAATCTTATTAGAAATGAAGATAAAGCTAAATGTAAAGATCCAAAGGGTCACTTGAAAGAACTTTTAGAAAATTGTGTAGGAATAACGTATTTGACTGGTGCACTTCCTAAATGGGAAACATTGTTTTGAATTGTTGAGGTTATGAAAGTTTAGTTTTTGTAAATTAGTTTTATAGTGGCGTAATAAAATGTTTAAAGTTTCTGAAATAAATTTTATTTTCATTTTTTTTTTATAATATTTTAAATTTTAATATCGAACCATCTTAATGAAATAAAGAAATAAGTAAATGTTTTAGTGTAGGAAATTTTATTAAATTTTATTTGTAGATAGTTACATTTTTTAAATCAAACGTATTTATGAATTTCTATATAATATTATAAATCTTAATTTTGATCCATCTTCATGAGATAGAGGAATAAAACAATGTTTGAGTTTAGTTAAGTCTATTATATTTCATAAATTGATATTTATGATTATATGAGACTAGGAATGGAGAATAATGAAGATGTTAACACGAAGAGATAAAAGAGAAAGCTAAAGAAATCTTTAGATCAATGAAGGGAAGTATTACAAATAATCAAAGATAAAATTACATATAGATATCTAATTAAGAATTTTAGAGGATCATATATAGAAGAATATGGTATCAGAAACTAGACCATGGTTTGCAATAGAGTCTTGGACTAGACCATATTAAGCAACATGGTTCTAGATTAAGCTATGTCGTGTATGTTGACTAAGTGGTATGACCTTATCCTTTGGTGAGATGACCTTTAGAAATTTGTAAGGATTATAACTACTAAACTTGCTCAAAAATGTGGTTTTCATAAGAAGATTATTGGGAGTTGCCTAAGATAGATGGAATGCCTTTAAAATGTCCCCATCCTAGTGTTGGTGTGAATAAGGTATTTATCCTACCTAATTCACCTAATTGGCCTTATTCACACATATTCACTTGTTAAATCTACTTAGAGGTCTAAAATATTTCTAGAAGTTCTTAGTTGTCACGTGATCTTACCTTATCATTTCTTTAGTTGTCTTATGTCATAGTATTAAGCCACTTGTCCAATCCTTTGCCTCACCTTGCCTTTAGAAGCAAAGAACCTCTTACATATTGTAACACATGTTATATCAGATTGTATTCTTATCCAATAGTACATCTTCTATTATTTCTTCTCTCTTATCTTTGTGGATGTTATTTGGTATTTTAGTTCAAAGATCTTGGTTGCTCACTTTAACATGATTTTATAGCTTTGAATCTACAAGTACCTTCGTTTAGAAGAGTTTCTACCATCAATTTTTTCTAAAGATAGATTGTTGAATGTTTTCTTAGTTCCGCTTGCATAATGTGCAAAATATGAATAATATGATCAAAATTCCTTGTGATAAATATTATGCTTTAATTATGAGATGGACAATTGGCAAAAGAGATCTATTGCAGTAAATACACAAAAAAGTGTTGATGTTAAATCTGGCCATTATTTTCATCATATGCTATAGTGTACTAGAGAAATCTTATGGCCATATTTGATAAAATATAAAAATATGTTGAGAGAACCATTTTCTTACAAAAAAAATATTTCTTTTTATTTGATAGATATTTGCCCTCATTAGCGGAGCCTTTATTTATTGATGTTATATTATTAAAGTTTCCTTTAAGTTATTTTAATTGAATGGCAGTTGTTTACACCCAAGACTAAGAAACCAATTCTTTATAAACACATCCCTGTTTGTACACATCAACCCATATTGCCCTAGATTTGATATGTCTAAAAATTGGAGAGACCACACAAGATAAATGATTGGTGGAATACTACCAAATGAACCTCCAAATTTCTCCACATTTATGGTTAACAAGTAGCCAAGTTTCATCACCGCTTATACAGGGCCCTACCTTGGATCTTTGTGAATCCATGGTTTCCTTGGAGGATTAATCCTTTAGTCCTATATTAAAAAATGTTATTTTCCAAGCTTTGCCACTATGATAAGTTCATTAACAACTATACTATTAGAGGAGCTAAAATTAAAATTTCATTTACATTAGCTTAAGATTCGTGATAGAGTTTCTAAGGAATTATTTCTTGCTTGTGCTTGCCATACCTCTTAAGCCATAAAATATCAAAGAAGGTGAATATTTTTTATTTAAATATTGATATTCTATTAGGATTTTCTCATCACTCTAAATAGGTTTTTAGAGGTCAAGATAATGCTTTTTAATAAGGTGATGCAATTTGGTAGTCCTTGAGACTTGTTGTTTTTTTAGGTTTTACAATCAAAATGATTGTTTAGTGTATAAATCTTCACCAAAGAGCATCTTTGTGAGATCGTATATCTCCAATGTCAAATTATTGACTTTTTATTTTTCTATTGTTGCTTCTATAAAGATGATTTTGATAAGCTTGTAATTGATTCAATGCATAGAGGCATCACACCTCAAGAAGTTATAACTCTTATAATTGTGTAAGCCTATAGTATTCATCATCAATAAGATTAAGGAAAGATATTTGTACTATTGGTAATTTCATATTGGTTAGCAAGATTTCTTTAGATCTTTAAAGGCTAGGAAGTACTAGGTGGCACCAGTTGGAGTATAGATACTAATGTGGTTAGCCCATAAAGTAGGATGAAGATGGAGATTCCAATCATAGTTATCTTCATTAACAATTTTATAGTGCACTTTGAAAAAGGACTTATTTCTTGCATCAACTTTCCCATTACTTTGTGTAATACAATACGGATCATGATGTTGGATATAAAAAAATACATAGAGAGTAGAACATCTTGGTTTTTGAAGGATTTATCATTATCCATGACAATTGCTATGGGAATTCTGTAGCAACAAATGATATGATGGAGTATCAATTTAGCTATTCATTTACTAGAAGTATAGGTAAGAGGTATGGCTTCAACTCATTTAGTAAAATATTAAGTAGTTGTGATAATGATTTATGGCCATAAAAAAGGAATGATGAATCTTGCCAACAAAATTTGTTTGGCTTTATGCGGTTATATTTTTGGGCAATTATTTTGCATATTTTTGTCTCATTTTGGGTACCTTTAACTAGTACAATTTAGCAAACATTTCTTTTTGGCATTTAAATTATTTATTCAAAAGTTTCATTTCACCAATATTTTTTTGGCTTATAGTGTATGGTGGTTATGATAATTGGAGGTCTCAGTAGTTATTAGTGGTGCAAATATTTTATATATTTGTGTTGTAAATTGTCTTTAGGTTTTTGTTGATTGGGCAACACATATATTAGCGGCATTGTTTATTGTGGGAGTCTGCAAATTTTATTGTTTCATTGTAGCTTTCTCTTATGCATGTTTAGTGGTCGTATCAAAGTCACTCTCCATCACCATCTCAGGCTCCACCTCATCCCATGCCAAATAAACTCTGCATCACCATTAGCAACCAACTTCCACCTTCCACTTCAAATTTATTTCACTTCACCGCCCATTTTTTATTTGCATTCATACTTCTTGTATTATATATTGCTATCAACCCATTCAAAATTTGGTCATCGTATATAAAACATGTATTGGCTCAAGATCTGAGGTTGTGGGGCCATTTATTTCATTGGAAGATTTCATTTGATCAGTCTGATCAAACACTTTGTTTGGTTGATTTCATTTCATTTAGAGTTTGTGGTATTTATTGAGTGTATAGTTCAGAACTACAGATTTAATAGAATTTGTTTAGACCATCGGTATTTAATGCCTTTGATGAGTCATTGGCTAGCTTGTTTCTCAATCCGACCATGCAAAATTTCAATAGTTGACCTTCATCAACCAATATAATTCAGTGGTTGTAGTTTACTAGGAACCAAGCATGTACTCTGCACTTTTCTTGGTCACGATGGTAGTCTTTGCTTCTTATTTGATGACTTATTATTTCCCATTTGTGGCATCATACCTATTCAATCTTTGAGTGGAGACATTTATTATGGATTTTATATCTTTCTTCACATTGGCTAGTGCATGGATATTGGTACTTGATGTTAATTCATTTTGGTGGAGGAATTTTTAGCCTAGAAAATATTTAATCTTTCTTTTTTATTTTTACCTTTTGAAGCAAGTTGGTCACATCAATGACTAGGGACTGATTTGTGCAGGGCTAATTTGGGCCCCCATTTTGTTTCATTGGGTTTCATATATGCAATTTTTTTCCACGGAGCATATTTTGGACCTGCAAAGTCAGAATTCCATTTTGTTTCATTGGGTTTCATATAGGCAATTTTTTTCTATGGAGCATGTTTTGGACATATTCAAAGTCAAAATTTTGTTATCCATATATTTTTGGAAAGCTAGTTCTACCAACTTTGTACTCATTCAAGTCAATCCATCCGAATTTGTCATTTA
Organism: Cryptomeria japonica; assembly: GCF_030272615.1. Taxonomy (NCBI): domain Eukaryota; kingdom Viridiplantae; phylum Streptophyta; class Pinopsida; order Cupressales; family Cupressaceae; genus Cryptomeria; species Cryptomeria japonica. The sequence continues at coordinate 163,015,335 of NC_081411.1, read as the reverse complement.
TTAGCATTTTTTGTAGCTTGAATTTAACCCTTCTATTTGCACTCCTAAGCTCTAATTTTAACCATGTTGTTTGATTTCCATGATTATTGTGGCATTAAAAAGGTATTGAGGAGCTCTATTCTTCAGTCTATGCTCTTTTTCTAGATCCAATCCCAACTACTATCTATTGAGTTTTTGCATTCTTTTGAGAATTTTCTTGATATCTTTGGCATTCTGATACATGGAGAGGTATAATTTATTGGGGGATTCATTTTTTAATCACTTATCATATTTTGAGGTTTATATGATCATTGTTTCCTTGAGTTTTTTAAGAATTGTGATAGTTTGCAATAGGTTCATTGTTTCATCTTTCTTTGATCATCTTGAAGAGGGAGAACTATAGACAGTGGACTAATGACATTAGCACTCATCTTAGACAACATTATTTGTTTTCATATTTATATAATCTTGTTCCCTTTGAACCGAGCATGCCCCATCAAAAATTGCTTGAAAATGCAATAGGGATCATGTCTTAAGAGCCATTCTTTTGCATCTAGATGATAGCATTGTGGAGTCTATTGTTTATTTTGAATGTCCTCATTCTCTTTGGATGCACATTTGGGAGTTACATGGAGATATTGATATTTAGCCATTTCTAGATAATCCTATTTCAAATTGTAATGTGCCTCTTCATTCTTTAGAGAAGTTGCTCCATGATTGCATTGATACTTTGGATTCTTTTGCCACTTCAATTGATGTTTCTCCAAATAATTCTAATTCCTTCTTAAGAGATATTTGATCTACCTTCACTTTCATTGACTTCTTATCTAGATTCATTAGTTCAGACTTCCATCATTCCTGATCATGAGGATCATCTTTATCTTTTTTACTTGGCTAGAGTACACATTTCAATATTTCCACCTTTGGAGCTTGTTCTACATTATTTTCCACATAGTTATAGTTTGTCTTCTTCTTCTTTGATTGGGAAGTCCCTAATTGGATTATGGCATCATTATATCATTTGGACAAGGAGACATATGAGTAGTTTTTATAGCCATTATCATCCTTCTTCTTCTTTCTACATTTTATAACATATCTTGAATAGGAAGAATACATGCATTTATACATGGTTATACTTCTTCCTAAAGGGAGACAAGTTGTTTGTAAGCATTGGATCTTGTTTTGTCTTCAAACACTTAGCATTCTTATAGGAAATTATTCATTCTAGGGGGCTACATAGTCTCTCTCTTTCCATCCTATGGGGACACTAGCAATTAGATTCTTGTGATAGATGTAGTTCGTGGGGGGTACCAATGTTGAGACCTCC